>NC_083867.1:865000-1175000 GCF_029169275.1 Apis cerana | reverse complement strand
TTCACCGTTTTAACTCATATTGCCGATCTGCAACTTTGTTCATTAAAGCCATATTTACATTAAGTAACTTTCGATCAATCATGCAAATCGAGTGACCTCGAATCGTTCAAAACCAATCGTGTAAATTTCAATCGGATAAAATAAATAACTGAGATTGAGCAACTTGACTTGTAAATTACCTCATATAAATCTAGTTCAAGAGGTAATATAACAGGAGAGATGTCAAAAGTTAATATTAATTCTATATTAATTTTTATTGCAAAAAAAAAAAAATATTCGATCAAAAATTGCTTAATGTAAATATTTTTAAATCTCGAATAGAAAAGAAAATTTTTATAAAAATAAAAATTAAGTATCAATCCGAATCAAAATTCGAAATCAATTATTGCATAAATGAAACATTGAGATATAAAAATTATTATATATAAATTATATATTAAATTAAATTATATGTAATAGTAAAATTTTTGAAAGCTCGATTTTAAAGGCCAAAATAAATATAAAAATATAAATATAAATATATAAATAAATATAAAAATTATAAAAATATTAAAATGTCGATTGAAGCATATTCATTATTCATTATTCAAGAATATTCATTAAGCTATAAGCAATTTTAATTTACATTAGATAAAATGAGATTAGCATGGAGGGAGATATAGCATAATAAAAATTCATTTAATTATATTCTTAAATGTTTATAACTAGATGTTAGCAATAGGATATTTAAGCAAATTAAATTTTTTATGAAAAAATTGTAAAAATAGAACTGAAATTAAATTTTTTTCATATTTTGTTAGATATTTTATGTTTTTTTATATATAATGCATGTAATCTGTGTTTACATTTTCACAAATGCATAAACTTTCACAGTCTGTTTATAATTTAATACATAAATCTCAACCGATATTTTTATATTTGTTTTAGCCTCTATTTTCCAAAAGTGAATTCCAAAAGTGAACATTCTACGTATAAATTATTTAATTTTGTTTTAGTCTGAATCTTTTACCAATATTTTGTTAAAATTACGAGATATTTTATAACAAAAATTCACAATGTAATTGAAATTTTTTGATTTTTTAACAAATTTTTAATTGAGACTTTAACTATTATTATTTTTTAAAATTTTCTCTGTATATTTTTGATTTTATGAGAATAATAAACATGCATATACATATACATGGTAATTATTTAAATTATTACAGATTACAAATGTTGTATAAAATTATTAGATTATTTTTTGTTATGATTTTAATGATTATGATTATTTATATAATTATTTCCTGTATAGATTTTATATAAATTACAATTCTCTTTGCAATTGTTGTTGAAAAATTGAAAAAAAAATTCTTATAATAATTCATATTAAGAATTCATATTAAAAATATTATTAATTTTTTTTTCAGAAAAACAAGAAAGTAAAATATAAAAATATATTTAATTTTTATCGTAAGTCAATTTTCTTTAACAAAATATCTATCATGCAAATAGATTCTAATTCAAAAAGACTACAATTTTTATCTATAATTATAATTATATTATACTATAATTATATTAATAGAAAAATATATATATATAAATCATGTGATAATCTTTATGATCTAAATTGAACGTAGATTTTATTTATAAATATTATAAATTTTATAAATAATAATATTATAAATTATTTTATTTAAAAAAAAAGAAATGATAAGATATCTATAATTTTACTTAAGAACATATTATATTACAACATATCTTGAATTGAATTGAAAATCATTGGATATTATTCTATTTTATATTTTTTATTGTGATTTCCTTTATAAGATTATTTTAAAAGATTAACTTTTACAAAGATTATTTCATAAAGAGAAATGAATATGATTTCGAAAAAAAAAATAAATAAACAATTAAAAAATACTTGTTTTCTTAATTTTTCTTTAAAAGTTCGGAGTATCTAATTTTTTCCAAAAATAATTAATTCTTTATAGATAACGTAAATTTGCTTATATTTGTGTAAAATTTCATTTCTTCAAAAGGATTTTTATTTTTCTTAATCTTTTAAATATTTGATTAAACAATTTGATTATACTGTAAAAATGACATTAATAAGTATTTTATAATTTTTTTTTAGATTTTTTGAAAATAATAAAAAAAATAATCGTATAATATTTATGCAATAAATTATCAATATATTGAAAGAAACAAATTAAGAGATAAAGATAACAAAACTTACCGGTGCAAAATTGTAGACCTTTTTCATCTTATATGTTAACGTGTCGTTGTCGTTAAATTTCAGTTCCACTTTTTCCCATTGTTGCAAGTACACGTACGGACCGAGTTCCACAAGCGCTGGTTTCTCACCATCGTTCAAAAACTCATCGGCATTCGTTACATTGTAAATGTATACGTTGAGCCGAGGCGTCACCGGCGGTTTCCTCCACCAGTTGAATGTACGACCGCCATCTCGAAGAGCGATCTCTCTATTCATCAAAACGTCGACCAATTTTGGAAAAACGGCCGCCAAAATCGCGGCAGCGATGATCATTAACGCTCCAACGGCCACTGCTGCCCCTGGTATCAAAATAGCAAATTAAGGTCAATTTATGCTCCAACGATCTAGACCCGATTGTATGTGTTTGTGTTGGTATTACGTGACGATCAAAAACCTTGTACCGACAATTCATTGGAGTTTCGAATTACGCGATTTCATTCCGAGTTTTGTCCGGTGAGTAATGATGGGATCTGAAACACCTCACCACTTCGAATCTGTATGTATGTAGCGATAAATTTGAATCATATAAATACTTGGAACATGATTCGATGTGCCTAAACTTTTTAAAAGTCTTGGAAATCTAAAAACTTTAATTTTAAAAGTTTATGCAAAATAATATTATTAATATGAAATATTTTTAAAAAATCTGAAAGAAAGATAACAATATTTATTAAAAGTATATTTGTCGCGTTATTATAGATAATATACCTCATATAGTAGATGTTAATAACTACTAAGATTGTTGATATCCAGGAAATGTAGAAAAAAAAATAAAATAATATATATTAACGTAATTTTGTTATTACATTTGCTATTAATAATAATTTTATTCTTTTATTTTTTTTAAATTTTGTTCTCATCATTGTACACTCTTTTCTATATTATTTCATTTTTTTTTATTTTCTACATATATTATAACTTGACAAATAAATAAATATATTTATGTTAATAATATTATAATATAATTATTTATAATAGCTTTCCAGATAATCTTTAAAAAAAAATCTTTAAAATATTATATAATTGAGTTTGATGAATTCACTATGATCAAAATTTTCAAAAAAATTTTAAACTTTGAATTATGTTCAAAATGATTCAAATTTTTTGCTTTTAATGATTCAGAGATTCAGAGAAAGAACCAATTTGAAATCCCCTCACTACTGATCAGCTTCATGTATGGAATTAATATTCAATATTCATAATCACTCTTTATTCGAAATTTATATTACTTTAATATAAATTTTGATCTTTTTGTTGCAATATTTATTACATGTCAAAAAAAATGAAAAAAAAATTGATGATAAAAATCTCAAATTAATTATATTTTTTTAGAATCTGAAATAGCCCGAATTTTTTAGAGCGTATTTGTGATTAATTATTATGCTCGGATCTATTATTGTGTATCCTTGACTTATTTTTTTACATAATAAAATTTTAACACATCGAAGATAATTAATTTTTAAAATAAATTTTTATTATTATTAGTTTATTTATTCGAAATAAAAGTCCAAGACTTGTTTTTAATTTTGAAAATAATTTTTTAAATTCATTTTTCTGCAAATCTTGTCAAAAAGATTGTTCAATAAACGAAATTTAAAAAAAACATTTTTATTTTTTATAAAATGAAAAGTGTATATTATATCTATAAAATATGTTTAAATTATTAGAAAAATTATTAGACAGTTAATTTACAAATAAACTTAATAGTTTCATTTTTTGTTTAAAAATGTTTAAAAATTAATTAAATATTCAACAATATGTTTGTATAAAATACAATAAATGATTAAGTCTTTCATGATTATTACTATATCTTAAAAAATATTAATTATTTTTCAAAAAAACTTTCATAAAACCTAACTTTATTCAATCAATGAATATTCGATAAAAAAACACAGTAACTAATTTTTTATCTTTCAAAATTCACATTAACTAGATCATAAACTTTTGTTTAATTATTTTGAAATTATTTTACTGAAATTTTTTTAATATTTAGGAAAAAATTCTATCAATAGAAAAAATATTAAATTATACGTTAAATATGTAATGTTCATTGAAATATAGAAATGAAATAAAAAAATATTTATTTCAATAAAAGCATTGACGTTAAAGAGCACAGTAATAGCTATAAATATGCTAAATTGAACTTAAAGGTCTCGCATTGCAAATGCTTGCGCCGTGTACTCGAAGAGAATGAAAGAAAAAATTCAAATCGCGTCACATTGTATCACGTCCTCTCGTTGCGCCGGAAGACTCATCGGATTCCCTTTACAAATGACTTTCCAAATTACAAATGATTTCAGATATACAAAGCTTTCGAACAAAAATATTATTAAAATAAAAAATAATATTTATTCGATATATATTGGCGCTCTTTTTGTGAATATATGTACGTTTAGAGATTATCCCTGGAAAAATTCATTTTGGATACAATAAAACGAGTAATATCAGACTAAAATAATAAAACATAAATTTAAATACTTCGACTCTAGATCTTTCTTCGTTTTTCATTAGCTGTCATACGATCGTTTACCGACAAGATAAAATAAGGCTAGAATTGTATGTCCCTGGCAACTACATATATATGTAGTATATATACTTGCAATCGGTTCCAAATATATTATAACGAATAAATACTGTACTTGTCAGTCATGTATACTTACCGCTCATTGCTCGACAATGATTAATCTAAAGGAATAGATGAATCGAAAAATACGTACTGCATAAATTCTGTCATTGCAGTGAAATGTTTTGAATTCGATCGATTCGAGAACTCGAATCGCGAAACAATTGGAATAGAATCGATAGCGCGAGACGTGTTAGTCAGTGCGTTGAATCAAAGTTCAATATCGAAAAAAAGAATCGTCGCGAAATATCAGTTCGTACAGTCGTTGTCGATTCCCTTAGTTAATTTTTCAATCACGTAACGCGAAAGACACGTAAGTGGTACGCATTGCGACCTTCGAAACGAGCATAGTCCTACTTTTTCGACTTCTATACGAAGCAAAAGCTTTGAATTGCGTGCCTAACCTAAAACGCGAACTTCGTCCAGTTCGATTCAATCGATTCGTGAATTGTTTGTTGTTGGACGTCATACCGTGGCGTTTCATCGTTTCGTGACCAAGGAAACCACGAGCTTGATTAAAACGAAAAAGAAAGAAACGCAATACAGGAATAAGCATACATCGAAAATGCGAAGCACGATTTACCGAGTCGCAAACGTCACGCATTCGACCTTACAGAATCCTTGAAGACAGTGTGTAGCATTGTGACCTCGTGAGTCGAACTTTCGAGAGAACAGGTTGTGTTACGATGATCAACATGTGACAACTACATGTGACAACTCTGGTTAAATCTTGTTCAAAGGTTTATTCAAGTTACTTCAATTCAACGAACTTCAAACTTCTTGTTTTTTTATTTTGTCTTCATTAAAATTTTAACAAGTATTCTTTAATTTTCAAGGTATCTATAAGGTATAGATATGAAATATTTTTAAATTCTATTACTCATCGTTTAAATTTTGAATAGGTTAGAAATAAGGTAGAAATCTTATAAACTTTGTAGAGATTTATCAGGTATAATTTATTTTCACTTGACAAGGACATTACGAAAAAAAATGACAAAAATTTCTGTTTTTATGTAGATTTCGAAATACTAGATAAAACACTTTAATTAAGAATAATATTATTAAGTTAAAATATTCACTTAATTTTTATTCTATCATTGATAGTTTGAATTTTAAATTATATATATTCATACATTCATACATTCGTATATTTTGAAATCGATATGGAATTGTTATTTATTTTCATTTAAAATATTCTTTTCATTTTTATATGAAATTGAAATTCTTCTGTTTTCTTAATTTGAAATGATACACTTTGAACGGTATTAAAATTTGTGCTGGGTATGAATTTCAAGCAATCTGACAAATGCGAACTATTGAAAAATAAATTGCATTAGGTCATTCACTAAGTTTCTGATCGCTTGTAAACAAGATTTCTATTTTCTCTACTATAGAACTGCCATTCGGAAAAAGAAGTCATATCAATAAAATTGTTTACAATAAAATAAAAATATACAAATAATAAAATATAACGAATAATTATCAACAAAATATTCTAAAATTTATCTATTATAAAAAATTTTAAATAAAAAAAATAAAATATTATATTTGTTCTTAATTGATTTATTTTCCAAACAAACCATCTTCAACTATCACTTATTTTGTTTAATGCAATATTATCTGAAAAGATATATATGCATAAAACTTATAAAATATATATCTAAAATAAAAATAAATTACAAAAAAAATTTTGAAAATTTGTAACTATTTATTAGAAATATAATTATTTCAATAATGAAAAAATATATATTGCAATCAAAATATAGAAGATAAAAATATAATGACATATATGAGATGAAAATATATGATATTTAACAATAGATTCAAAATTTTTCTTGTTACTATAAATATTCTAATAAATATCATCTTCTATTTTCACCATATCATTTTAAATATTTACTACTTTAAATTAAGTTACTTATTAATTCAGGTAACTTAAAGCCTTACTAAGATTAGTCAAATTAGTTGTATTCAAATAATGAGGCAACTTGAAAAATTTGAGCCACTTATTTCATTTAACTTGATTTTTTTTCCAATTTCTATTCCGTTCTCGGCAATTCAAATTATTCAAGTAATTTGCTTCAAGTAGCTAGAATTCAAACAGCTTAAAACCACTTGACTACTATGAACTATTTATCTCACTTTGAAATGTTCTTTCAAGCTTGAAGTGAAATTCGAGTTCAACTGTGTGAATTAGCATGGTATATGAACTTCGACCAAGCTGTCAATTATATGATATTGAAAAGTAATTATATTAATAAATGAATGAATGAAGAAATCAAGTAATAACAAAATTTCGAAATTTTTAGAAATTTATAATTAATTTATTAAATTACACGATAAATTCGTTCATATTTTTTTATATAAAATTAAATAATAATTTTATATAGAAATTACATAATCTTCGATACTATTTTCTTTTATGATTTTTTATCTTATGAAAAATTTAAATATTTCTTTATTATAAAATTTCTCTTTTTTTATATAAAAAAAGAATAGATATATATTTATCTCTCCAATGCATTTGAACGATTTTCGATTGAGAATATTTTTCAAATAATAAAATCAGATAAAGTCAACTATTTTTCACTATTGATTATACGATTAAGCGTAAAAACTTAAACTAACAAAACTTTTTTAATTATAAATGCAAATAAACTTGTTACATAATTTAATATAATCAAATTTTTAAAAACTTGTAATTTAATATTAAAAATAATCAAATTACATTGCATGAAAATATAATGAAATAAAACAAACAAAACTTTCAAGTAATTTGATTAATCTAAATAAGAAAAAATTATTTGAATTCAAGTAATTTAATTTGAAGGATTAGATAGATTAGATCCTAATCTAATCTAAAATCGAAAACAGTGATATTTGATTATATTACATTTTTAAATATCTAAGATTAAAATATCTATAATAAGAGAAAAATTTTCAATGAATTATTAAATCATTTTTTTTTTCATATCATGTTATCATTATATGTTATCATCTCATTATATTCATATCATTATCATTTTTCATATTTCAATTTCTATATATTTTATACATTATTTCATAAATCATAATTCCTCATAATTTCTAAAAATTCTCAATACAAATTCGTATTATTTGTTTGGAATTTATCGTTTTAAGTTAAGAGGTTTAATTTAACTTTATTCAACTTCATTCTTTTGTTTAAAACTTCATGCGATATTTTACATTAAATGACATAACAGATTCAAATTGACAAAGTTATTCAAGTCACAAAAAGTCAAATACAAGCGATTTGAAACCAAGTAAATTGATGACTAAAAACAAACGTAGAAACTTGAAAGAATATTTCAAGCAAAATAAATAATAACTTCATATTGATAAAAAAAATTTCCAAGTTATATAATTTTACATCAAATCTAGGAATTTAAAGAATTTTAAAATTACTTCTTAAAATTATTTGACTATTTTTATTTTATTTTGTTATATTATGAGTTATGAATTATTTTTATTTATATATGAAAAATAAAAATATTTGCATAAATTAAATAATTTATTTAACATTTTATGAAATAAATTATTTGTTATTCAATTTTAATTAGTTTCTTAATATAATGCATTATATTTATCTGTATTATGTTTATATTGTTTAATTATTATATTATTACAATTATTATTATTACTATATTTTTTACTCAATGTATTCTAAAAATTATTTCGAATTTTCCATCAATATAATAATAAATAAATTTATTATTTTCTACTTCAATAATCTGTAATTTATTATTTTCAACTATGTACCTTATTTCAAATTCCTTTAATTGATTGAAGAAACATAATTGAAATACATTATTTATCAAGTAATAAATATTATTTTAAATAATTATTTTTAAATTATTCGCTCAAGTATCAAATTTTGAATTCAAATAATCTAAATTAGTCTTCAATTTTTTTTCGATTCATTTTATTTTGAAAACAGTAATCGTATGAATACACAGTCTCAATCAAATTGTTGCGCGCAAAGAATGCGAGCAATCGGTTGCCTCGAATCATGCAAACTTTGTATCTTGCGCTGTCAGCCAATGTCGAAATTCAAAAGAGACGGTGATCAACCGCTTTGTATGCGACTTACACCGCAATGATTTTGCGCTATATTCGATCGAGACTTAGCAAAGAAGATCTCACAATACACAATATATCAAGTTCTTTTGTAATATTTCTATGAAGACAAACAGAATAGAAAAAAATTTGAAATAATTTGAGATGAAATATTAAAAATTAAAATATTTTTACACACAAATTCTATTTAAAATTATTATTACTATATAATATTATCGAAAATAGAATATATACATAACAATATTTTTAAAATTATTAAAAATCTTGTGTTTAAATTTTTATACGTTTTATTATATATGATACTATTTAATATATTATATCGTATTATAAAATGTTAAGTTAGAAACTGCTTATATAAAATAATATTATTTAAAACGGAATTGTTATTTGAAATTCTATTTTCTTATATTTCAAAATAGCATTGAATTGATATGAAAAAAAAAATTTTTATTTAAATATTATTTCAAAGAAATATTTATTTGCAAAATCCTGTATTATTTGAAGAAACAAAATTATTCTATTTATCTATTTTCCAAACATGATACACAAATAAAAATTATTTCGATTATTTTATTTATTTACAAATGCAAAAATGTAATGTAAATTAAAATTTTTTAAGAGTATGAAAAATAATACAAGAAAGACAAAAAAAATATTTATATATTTATGATTCTAGTAATAAATTTTTTAATTCTATTTTTAAAGAGAAAAAAATCTATATGATATTTATCCAACATATCGCATTGAAAAATTACATTCTTAAAATAAAAATACAAAGCATTTTTCATTTTTTTAATAAATTCTCAAAATTAAACAAAAATTAAATTTTAAAAAATTATTAATTTTTAAACTTTTAATTTGTAATTTCGAAAAAAAAAATATAATCAATATAATATAATAAAAATATAATCTAATTTATAAGTATTTAAAATTTATACTTTCATCATATTACTTTATGTCTAAATTGAATTTTTCGATAAAAATTTAATAATCTTGATTTTGATGTTAAGTATATTTCAATAGAACGAAAAATGTTTTCTTTCAATATTATTAATTAATGTTCGAATACTTAAAATAAATTAAATTATGAATAAATTTTTTATAGATTGTTTCTCTTTAAAATTAAAATTACAATCATGAAAACTTTTTTTGGTTCCCAAATTTTTTTATATATTTTTTTTATATTTACATTACATTTTTATTACATTATTAAAACATCATTAAAATTTATAATTTGTATATTATCTTTGTAAATTTTAAATTTCATCGAAATAATTTTTATTCGTAAAATATATTATTGTATTATTTAATTCCACAAAATTATTGCAAAAAAAAAATAATCGTATAAATACTTTTTTTTTAATTTATTGTATATATCAGCATATATGATCAATTCCGAGAACTTCGATAATCAATACATATTTGAGTGATCTAAGAATAAAAATAAGAATAAAAAATATTAGAGATAAATTTTATTAATTTATAATAATATTTATAATAATTTTTTTATTAATTTTTTTTATTTTTTATTCTAAGAAGTAGTTATTTATTTTCAAGAAGTATTATATAATATTATATATTACATTATATAATATTATATTATTATAGAAGTATTATATAATATAAAATATTATATTATTATATATAATAATATAAAATATTAGAATTATTATATAATATATAAAATATTAACAAATTTTAATTCTTAGAATTTTTTAAATTTACGTTTATTACGTTATTTAATCACTAGATACAACAGTAATCATGTTTTTACATTAAAAGTTAAATATTTATTTTTTATTATTTAAATACATGAATATTGTTTGTCTATATTTCTGTATTCGTATTTATTTCTTCTTTACATAGAAATTTTCCAAATAATCTTATAAATAATTTTATTTTCAATCTCATAAATAAGAAAATTACTTTTCTTAATTCAGTTTAGTTATTAACATGTAAAATTCAAAGAAAAGAATTACAATTTTTTATATATATAAAATTTGTTTTTTAAATTATTTCAATACAAGAGCACAAAAATAGATATTTACAGGCGCAAGTATATAAATATCCTAATAAAGGATTAAATTGTGAAATCGTATCAATGAAAATGAATCTAATGCAAAGAAGTCTAAATAAATTAAATTATCAATTATTATTAGTTGAATAAAAATAAGTTCATGTAATAATAAATCATCACGATATTCTTATAAATTATTGATAGAAATTATTCTTTATCTTTATTTTTCATTCTCTAGATTTCTCTAGATGAAACTAGCAAAAATTTTTTAAATTCGAAAATTTTTTACATTTCGAAGAATTAAGATTTCTATTATTCTAAAAAATATCTTTTTCAATAATTTGATCGTAATGACACGTTTCATTACAAAAATAGTTAAAAAATTTGAAAATTCGAAATTCTTTTATATTTCAAAAGATTTCGAAATTTCTACTAAAAGATATCATTTCCGGTAAAGATTATAGAAACGTGTCAATAACGAAGATCGCGGCTACTGAGGATCGTAACACGTGCAATGGCCGTTGACCTCTAGTTAGTTTAATATTTCTCACTTCTGAAACGAGTTCATATGACCCAAAATACCGGTTATCGAATATTATTTAACATATTTGTATGGATCTTGGTTCTAACAACTAACTGAATTATCGATGAACAAATGAGAAATAGAAGAAAAATAACATTTTAGAATTTTTTATTAATTAATCTATTTTGGAATGTGTATTAGATTTCTCCAAAAATTTTTCCTTCTTTTTCCAAAATTTTTTTTCCAAATTTCGCTAAAATTTTCATAGTTTTATTTTGTAAATCGAGAAGTAATTTTTTATATTCTATATATATATAAAATTTCATTAAAAATAAAAGAATTAACATTTTTCTTTAATAAAATAATATATAGAGCATAATAAATATACGTAGTATTCTTTTTTACTGAAATGTCAACTTTAGGAACATGAAATCAATTTTCAAAATTATTAACGGTGCAAGATAGAATAAAATTTTAAATTATAAAATATTTAAAATTTAATATTTTATCTAAATTTTATTAAAAATTTATTCAAAATTATATTCAAAATGCTAGAACCTTGGATACTTGTTTCATTCCCTTGAGGATATTTCCTATCATCAAAAAAATTGCTCAACGTATTGAATCTATTATGCATTTCATATAAATATAAACTTTCATTTAAATTAGAATTTTAGATTAACTGAATTTCCTTGTAAAATATACCTCGTCGTTCATTTATATGTATATATATTTTTGCATAAAATAGACAAAGATATGATGATATCTTATCCAGTCATCCAGTTAAATTTTCTTTGAATTTATCATCATCGTTAAATAATTTTTTTCAAATATTTATTTTCAAGATTTCTATAATATTGCACTTTATTGGATATATTGCAATTATTGGACGTATTAAAGACGTTAATAACGCGAATCATGGCTGTTTTAACTGCATAAACCAAATGTACAATCATATTAACTTGGTCCGTTTAACTGATCAGATCCGCGATGAGGTCAGTTATCTGTGGAGGTAGCTAAGTTCCAGGAATCGGAACTCGTCAATTGAGTTGAGAGTGACAACCATTGGATAGGAAAGAAATAGGAGAAAAACGGATAATTGCTTCATGGAGGCAATTTCAGTAATTGGTGGGGATGGTTCCGTGTCAGCTAATTGTAAGTGTGCCAAAATTGCGTCAGTTAAAGCGTGCATTATTGTATATTTAATCAATCTATTTTATCCTTGAAACATGAGACATAAAAAATGAATAAAATTATAAAACTTGTTAGATGAACCTTGAATATCTCATTTAATTTTTATGATGAAAAAAAATAGAGATCTTATTAAGATAAAGCTTAAAGTTAGATGACATTAAGAAATCTTAATATATTATCTATGTATCTTAATATATTAATCATTCTTTTAAAATGAAATATCAATATAAAAATATTAATATATAGATATCATATGAAAATAAATCTTTTTTTTTTAAATCGTAATTTTAATAATTTTTAGCGCATTTATTTTGGCATGCTATAGCATTATATTCTATAAAAAAAATTTCTTTAATCTTATTTTTAATTTTTTAACAATGAAGTTTTGTTTTGAAAGTTGTTTTTGTGTATCTTTAATTTCTTGTGTGAAATCTTGTGTAAAATCAAAGGATGATATTCATCAAACACAGAATAAATAATATATCTACTTGAATTAATTATAATAAATATTATGAGTTATTAGGAATTATTTTAAAAAATAAATCATTTCACTGTTAAAAAAAATTCATATATACGAGAAATAAAAAATAAAAAAAAAAGAACATAATATCTCGTATATAGGGATATTTATCAATATCCTCTTTTTCGAATTTCACGTTTGAAATAATTGAAACATCTTTGTGATTAATTTTTAATGATGTATTGATGGATATAAAATTTAGGTATAGAAATATTTTTCGATAAGACATATAGAGTTAAAAGTTGTATTGATCAACTGTTGAAATAGTTATCGAATTTTCATCTAAATGTCTTTTATATATCTCTTAATAATCTTTTCATTCGAGCAAAAAATTCATCCTATTCATTTTATTTATGTTACATTGGCTTTTTTATATAATAAATAAAAAATTCAGCATATAATATCTAGAAGATAAATATCTTCGTATAATATTTTTTTAACTTTTTTTTTGTTTTTAAATATGTTACAATTATACTATTATCATTAGCAAAAACCACTTCAATTTTATTACAAAGAATTATCATTCATTCGATTCCTTAATTCTAATAAATAAAAAAAAATTTGTTATTTTTTATAAAAATTTCAATTTCGATATATATTTTTCTATTTGATGAATATACTCATCTTTAGGCCAAAAGTAATCAATATATCTGAACATGTTAAAGAATTAAATAATAAATTATAAAATAAAATTACTAATTTAGAAAATATTTTAATTTAAATTTTGTTTTTTAATATGATAAATTTTATAAGATTCAAGTTAAAATATTTTTTAAACTAATAAATTTTGATTGAGAATAATTATTAAAGAAAGAAAGTATAATATTAAATTTTATAAAATTATTCATTTTTTTATATTAATATCGTTCCTTTTCATTTTAAAATTAATTATTTTCCATTCCATGTTATAACAAAGATTATTAAAGATTTAAGGATATAAAAGTATTACTTGTTGTATTTACAAGATTTATATAATAGAAAAATACATTTGCATAATGATATTAAAAAAAATAATTGATTTAAGAAACAAAAATTTTTTGGAGTTTCGAAGAAGAAATATTTCTTGCAAATGAGTTAAAGTGTATGCTAGAATATATTTAATAAAAGATACGTAGAATACGTTTTTATAAAATTATTTAATTATTAATATTTTCAAATATAAAATTGAAATTTCCAAAAGCATATATGTTGACCTTCTATAATGAAAATCTCCATTGTTTTCCATTTTTCCTTAATAATTTAATTTTTAATTTAAATTTTACATATTTGTTTAGTTTTACATATGGAATAAATACTTATTGATATAATTCACTCAGAAATTAATTAATTTCATTATCATTAGAAATATTTTCAAATTTAATTTATTCAAAAATGAAACTTTAAATGAAAATATATTATTCTATATATTTTTGATTTATTTTTTCATACAAAATCATTTCTTCAACAGTATCGTTATTCGTGGGATTATAATATGACATTATATATACAAAATAAATTTTTAAAAAATTCAAATCCATAAAGAAGTAGATTTCGACAAACATTATATGTGAGTTATTATATATGATTAATTATTTTATATGGATTATTATTATATATGGTCAAAATCTTCCTTAAATGAAGATTACATGACTGATACGTATAGATAGATATAAAATAATATAAAAATTTTCTTGCGAAAATATAAAAATATAAAATTTGAAAATTAAAAGTGATTATATGTAATTTAAATTACATTATATGTAATAAAAAAATTTTAGAATTCATTAATAATGATGGAATGAATTAATCAACAGATTTATTTATATCATAAGAAATAAATGCTATGATAAAAATATGGATTAAAAATTATATAATTCTATTTTAATTATAAAAAGCAAAATTATTCTATGATTTCTTATATAGTGATTCAAAGATTTACTTAATTTAATTACACGAAATTAATCAATTTTTTTTATTTCTATTTTTCTAACATAAATAATAAAAAAAATAAATAAAAAGGAGATTATACAATGCATTAATTAAATATGATGATATCATTATATCATTATTATTATAAATATAATCATTATTATAATATAACAGTGATATCATTAAAAATGTGACGATATATATATATATAAATTTTTTTGAGATGAGAAATAGATACATGTTTTCAAATATAATGATTATAAATTTTTTAATGGTTAAAAATTTGTGATTTATTGTATATCTATTTATGAATAAATAAATAGAAATTAACATCAAATTATGCATTCTTTTATATTATTAATTTAATTTTTATCAATTTTATATTATCTTATAATATTTATTAATATTAATAAAAATAAGCAAGATATTACAGGTGATCAAATTATTTTATTTATACTATATTTTAATTTATTTTAATATTTATTTTAATATTTATTTTAATATTTTATTTATGTATACTATATTTATTTACAAATAACTTATTTAGAATTAATTATTAATTGTTATTTATATTAATTTAATTTTAATAATATCAAATATCTTTCTTTTTTGCTTATACAATTATATTACAAAAATATTAAAGACATTGTTTTAATGTCCAATTAGTGTCAAATTAATGTCCAAAAAGTTAAAAAAATTTTCATTTCGAATTTGCAAAAATATTAAATATATTACAAATTTATGTAAATAAAAATTAAAGTAATAAATTTATTACAAAATAAAATAAATTAAGTTCAATATTTTAATTTTATAAATGAGACATTTTTTTAAAAAAAGATGTAGACAAAAGATAAAATCAATCGTAAAAAAAGAAAATAATAAGAAAGAAATATTGAAGAAAAATGACAAAAACCATATAATAGAGGAATAAAAAATAGCTTTGTTCATTAATAAAACATATTTTTAACAAACATTTAAAATATGTTATTCATCAACGAGAATATAAAATGAAATAAACTTTTCTAGAGAATCATTGTCATACCTATATAATTTTTTATTTTGAATTTATAGAATTCAAACACATTACAATATAAAAAATCACTTTTTTTCATTTTTTTTAAATATATAATCAATAGATGCATGATATCTGTATGAATCGCTCAAAAACCAAATTATTTTTTCATAAACAAACATAAAAGAAGATAATAAACAATATGAAGAAGTAAAAAAACGTCTACGATGAAACATGAGTGGAAATAAATCGATAAGACAATGACGCAAAAATTAGTTTTTTTAGCATAAAAAACAATCGTCATTAGATTAATGACAGGATTAGTAATTACTAATATTATATTTTTTTTTCTCAAGATCTTAGCAAAGAGAGATAGATTACTCTTATATAAATTTCATGTAAATTATATTATTTTTTGCTTATATTAAATTATATACATACATCTTTTCTTTAAAAATAAAACAAATTTCAATAATTTCTAAATAATAACTTCATATTTTAAATACAAATTTCCTCATTTTTTTCTTTCTTTTTATTTATATTATTAAAATATTTATTGAAATTTTTATTGAAGATACTTTCCTTATATAAACTTCATTCCCTATATATTATTGCAAAAAAATTTTATTGTTTTATATTTATTCTAGATATAAAATATAGAAATTAAAATTATCTATATTCAATATTCAAAACTTTGGAAGTAATTTACATTGGAAATAATTTACATTAGAAGTAATTTATCTTTCACTAGATATATTGCAATAATTCAAATTGATTATATATTTAATATATTTCAAGAAAATTCATCAGATAATTTTTTAATTTTAATGAAATTTTGTGTATATGTGTATATGTATAAAATATAATGAATTGTACATAGGACATATTTTTGAGAAATAATTTCAGTATTTTACAACTTTATCTAGATATTAAAAATTAAATATTTTTTATATGATAAATTTTTCTCCACTTTGCATCATTACAAAATTTAAAATATTAAAATATTAAATATTTAAAACATTACTAAAACTTTGAATGTTGATTTTATTTCTTTAAACTGATATTTTCTTGAAAAAAACTTTCAAACATGATATATTATATTTGAAATTTTTTCACATACTTAAAATACTTCATCAAAAACAAAAAAAAAAAGAAATAAAATCTTTTTTTAGTTTACAAAATAGCTTGCGAAACTTTTCAGATAAAAAATACTTAAGTTTAATGTTCTATCACTTCGTAAACAAAAATTCTTAAGCAAAATTGTATTGAAAATATGAAAAAATGCTGAAATTTTGGAAAGAAATTTCCTATGAACAAAAAAAAATTCTCTATGTACCCATATAAAATATGCTCAATGTATGCAAATAAAATTTTATTAAAATCTAAATTTTCTTACAACATAGCATGTGACTCGTTACTTTTTTGTCATTATATCAAAAGATTTATCCCACTAAATAAATAAATAAAATAATAAAACATAACACATAATGGTGAAGTACATGTTGAATTTTCTTGCGCAACCATCGATTCGGAAGTAGAGACACTGACAAGGAAAAATCACGTTCCGACCGAATAGACTACGAAAGAGAGAAAGGCGCGTTTGCCGTTGTTCGTTTCGTAGCGAAACGTATCGTTCGAGCTTACTCGACAGCGGCAGCTCTGCCTACATAAATGCAGAACTATGACGACTTCATTTTCATGAAAACGCAGATTTTTGCTTTTCTTAAGTTACTATTAACGATTAACAATATATACTGTGACACACAGTATTTGAACAACTTGAAAAATTTTTGTGAAAATGTAATGTACGTTTTATTTTTATTAAAAAATTTTATTTAAAAATTCTAGATTATATTATCAATGTTATAAGTATAATATTTATATAGAATTAATGTGTGTGTGTGTGTGTGTGTGTGTAATATATATATATATATATATATATATATTTATATATATATATATATTAAAGGAAAAGTTTTAGATAAATTCAATGTTTATATACGTAAGAATTACAAGATATTTTTTATAGTTTAACGTCATAAAATTAATTTGATTTAAAGAAAAAAATTAAATTGACGTTCATAATACAAATTATTACAGTTAACTGTTCAAACACTTCATCATTTTTACGAAGAATGTATTTTAATGAATATTTCATAACTCTTACGCAGATACTTACATACTTCCGCATATATTTATCTCAAACTTTATTCATATAATCCCGGTAGTCATATCGTAATACTAATAATATTTTCAGAAGTCTTGTATAATCCATATAACATTTCTATAGAAAGTGTTCAAATAATTATGTGAGTCTCTGTATCTTTAGATAATTTAACCCAATAAGATCCAACATGTATATTATTTTTATGTACATACGAAGTACTATTACATTGATATTTTATGTATATGAAATATTATGAAATAAAATTAACAATATACTTAATATTTATTCCATCATCATTTTTTTTAGCAATGTTATACATAATTTAAAAAATATATATATATATATATTAAAATAGAATTTTAACAATATTACACAAAGCTAAAAATTTATATTTTTATATTTTGATAGCATTTATATTTTTTTTCTAGATAAATAATCATATAGTTATGTAAAAACAACATTATTGCACTGGTCAACTATTCATAATAGATTAAGTTCATCAAATCAAAAATCTTATATTGCTTATTGGTTCTATTTGGTAGTATGATTCATCGATAATAAAATCACATTAGTATTTGTTCTTTCTACATATTATTATTACATATTGATGAATATTAATATTCTATCCTTTAATAATAACAATCGACTTATTATTTTTGATTTATTGATTTATTTATTTTAATTTTAATTGCAGTATATAAAAAAAGTCAATGTAAAAAGAAAATAAAATACATTCATACAAAGAAAACTAAAGAATAATTAAGAATTGTGTTAAACAGAAGTTAAGCAATAGATTTAGTTTACATAATGCATATGTGATGTCGCCAAGATTCTCTTACAATTACTTTATTAGGGATAAGGTCTTAAGATCCTATCTCTAGCTCTATTTCTTAGGATCACTCGAAACTCTTCAAAGTTTCGAAACTTTTTGCTTTTTTGTTGTTTCGTAATTCGAAATTTTAAAAATTTCAATAAAGAATAATTTATATAAAAATTAAATTTTTTAAAGAATTCTAATTCTTGAAATAGATAATAATAATAATAATAATAATTGATTTAAAAAATAATAAACATTGTGAATTTCGAAAATTCAAATTTTACAAATTTAAAAATCAAGATTATTTCTATTTTAATTTAAATGCATCTATGCTCTCTTCCAGATGTCATTTCTTACTTTATCAAGAGTTATACATTGATATGGCAATGCAATTGAACATAAATGAAAGCGTAATAAATTTTACATCTCATTACATCAATAGATTTTTCCTGTTCACTATATTCAAATAATGCTTTTAGGAATAATTTTTTACAATAAAAAAACTATTTTTTTTTATTAAACTAACTAATTTTATTAATAAAAATATGATAAAATATATTTTCTTTCTTGCAATATTTTTATAAAAAAGATATTTGGGGAAAATTTAAAGGAAATTTGAAATTTATTTTATTAAAAAAATATATATTTATTATTTATTATTTCTGTTATTAAAACATTATTATACATATTAGCTCAAAAAAATTAATATCATAATTAATATCATAATTGTCCGGCCAGAATCTCTCTTTATAGTTGTTAATTGAAAATAATTAAATTCAAAATAATATAAATAATAATTTTAACGACCATGTTAAATTCAATCAATAATAAATAATAAATAAATAATCCTTTACACATTTGAATCTCTTTTTACACGTTATATTATAATTAACTTTTATATAATTTTTGTATAGTATATATAATTAATGTATAATTTATATGAATATTTCAAATCTATCTTCCTTTAATATATTATAGCTAATATTCTCTTTTTTGTAGACTTGACTATGTAGATTTATGAATATTTTATCTTGTCTACAAATCTACAAGTCAAATCTGCAAATTAAAAAATAAATTAAAATATTCTTTAATAACAAAATTTAAAATACCATAAAATAAAAAAATATATATAAAAGAGTATCACAAGTTATTAATATATATTTAATAATATATATATACGTATAGGAATAAAAAAAAATTAAATGATGAAATAAATAATTTATTAATTATTTATAAATATATTTTTTTATTAAAAAATAGTTTACTGAAAATTTATTGAAAATAAATGATATTATTCCATATAAAATTCTAAGATTAAATTAAGAACAATTTATTTATTATTTTATATTATCTAAGATGGTATCTAACATTGAATAAAATGAAACAAAATATAGCGATATTTCTTTTTGTTATTTCTAATACCGAAAAAAAATTGCTTTTCATGATATTAATGATATTAAAATCAAATTTGATCAAAAATTTCGTAAAATTTAAATTTTTGACTGAGTTGCAAACTATTTAAATATTTTTACTTTTATTAATTTATTTTCGATAAATAATTATTTTATTATGTAGGTATTTTATTATGTATATGTAATTTTGAATGAAGAAATTCAAACTAAATTTTGAAATAAATTAAAGAAAATTGTCATTTTATTTATTTATTAAGATATCAATAAATTCAAAATTAATATAAAATTAAGAAAGAATATATTATAATTGATAATGTAATAGGTAATAAAAATAAGAATTAAGAAGTCAAAAATGTAAAAATATGTTCTTGAAAAAAAAACGAAAAATGCAAATGCGACATCTTTATTTTACAAATTATCTTTTGCATATTAAATCTAGAAGATTAGAGACAAATTTTTTTCATTACAATACAATATTAACTTTCACATTGCCCTATTATAGCTATTTGTTTCTTATTTGTATTTTACGATTCTTTTTTTTTTTTTTTACACATCTATTGCGTAAAAAAATATCTAAATATATTTACTTTGTACAAATTGGATATTGTATTACATTGAATTAAAGAAATTAAAATGTCTCTAACGTTCACCATCATACCTAGATTACGCATTAACTGAAGAGAGGTCGCGTCAAAGAAATTACGTTTAGGTGAAAGCGCAATCACACAAAACTTAGGTTAACAGGTGTGCGTGTATCAACGAGCGCGCGCACATTCGAACATTTGTTTACGCAACTCGCAAAATCGAAGCGAGAATGGAATTTCGTAGGTCACGTTCCATGAGAGCGGTTCACCTTCAAGTAAGTTATTTTTTTTTCTCGATTGTGATTCCTTTCGATCACATTTACCTTTCAACGTCTCGCGAATCGATTATGTGAAACATATCGATCGATTAAATTTTTCTATCCATTTTGTTCCAACTTTATTATCTTTCTATCCTCGTTAGGCAAATATTCGACTCGATTATCCAATATCGATTAGTCGCGCACGCATCGCGACTCCCACCATCGCCACACATCAAATCGAAAGGAATGCAACATTCTTTTGTTCTAGTTTTTTGTATTTCTTTTTTTACTCTTTTTTTTTGTTTTGTTTTATTTTGTGTATAAAAGATAAACTTTATTTTTCGTTGATCAATAATAATCAAAAAGAATCTTAAACAATTAAATTTCACCACAAATAATAAAAAATTCAAAAAGTATTTTTAAAACATGTAATAACTTCCTCAATAACAAAGTATTCTCAATAATAAAAATGTTTAATATGATTAAATATCGATCTGTCAAATCCTATTTAAAACTAAAAATTTCTAAAAAAAAAAATAATAACATTCGCTTGAGAACGGAAATGTTGCCATTGCATACGTTTCGTGTTTCTTTCTCCCTATTTTTCTCTTTCCTCATTCCATTCGTAACCATTCCCCACCTAACTCCGAGGTGTCATGTGCCGTTGCGTTTCATTGCAAAGAAATCGATCGATCGATATGAATAGTAATACGACTCTTCATGTTGCAAACTATGGAAATGTGAATACGCATGAATACGAATTCGCTTGTTGAAATTGTTTGCACACGAAAGCTTCGGGATACCGAGTCGAGATATATCACCCTCTACGGGGAATTTATTAAGTGGCCCTTAACTATTCTGAAATGCCAAACCCTATACAAAATCCATCTACGCATGCTAACCGGCAATTACTCGTGATTATATAAGATCATACGCTTCCTGCTCTTACTCGGAAGGTTTTACGCTTAGCGAATGAAACCAACTATGAACATCATTTAAAATTGGTTTATTTATTTAATCAATGTACGAAATCAAATAATTCTTCTATCAATTGTTTAATCGTTATTTCTTTTTATCTTTCGTATCAATTCCAACAAATAAACAATTATATAATCAGTTAATCAGAAATCGATCAAGATTCTGGAAATATGTACAATTATATGTAAATGATATATGATATACAATTATATGAAATATATATTTATATTATACGTTATATATAAATCGCTCAACTTTTACAATTCTCCATCATAATTATTATCTTCATCAGTATCTTTGATTTCCTGTTTTTCCTCTCCTTCTTTGATAAAATCACTTCTCATTCTGATTTAATTATTCGTTATGAATAATATAGAATTATATCACGCTTCGTTCGATATGGATCATATCAATCATTTAATATTATTATGTATACTTACTTTTTTGCCATAATCCTAATTATTCTAAATGCACTTTGCTACACCTCGTTTTTTTCAAGTGTCTTTTGATGCAAATCACACTTATGAAATTTTTATGCTTTCTGTTTTTGTCACAATATTTGTTATTAAATGAAATAGATTTATTGAGAAACGAGAAATAATTCGCTACGATTCCCGTTCGAAACCCATAATCTTCGAGTGAAAGTAAACGAGATGTTGGCTCGAGCTCGAACTCGACCAATTTTCATTTAAAACTTTTTTATCAAATTTGATCCGATATATAATCCGAATTCAAAAGATTGGACCTAACGCGACACAACGACAACTACGACGTAACACTGTGAATCATCATAATCTAAGCATACGAGATGTTATGTTCACCAAATTGAATTAAAAAAGGCACCAAACGTGACGACGCTCGTGGCGCCGGTAACGTCTTTAACGATTCCATTAATATACTCTCCTATGCTACGAATTTCATGTAATCCTCACTATCTAATATAAATTGTTTTTGATAAATTATTCTTCAAATACATCCTTATTTACATTTATTTTCTATCAATTACTTACACCATCGTTTAAGAAATCCACCTTGAAGTTTCGCGCAAATCCCACGATGTACTCTCATCTTGATCAACCAATTATTCTCAATTTATGTTCACTTTTTCTTTTTCCAATTTTTTCCTTTCTTCTTTCTTCGTTCCTTTCTTTCTCGTCCTTTCTTTTTTCTTTTTCCAATTTCTTATATTTCGATCTGTTCTCTCTCTGTTATGACCTGCACGTCACCTCTCTTTAATCTTACTCGTAAAAGTAATCAAGGATCACCACACGATTCTTTTAATATTATCCGTTTTATTTTTTCTCAATAATTTTCGCGCTACCGTCTTTCTACGTTCTCGTTTTCCTTCTCGTTTTGATCTTCCTTCTAGCTTTGCTTCTTGGCCTCGTCCTCTCCCTTGTCCCCGTCCTCGTCCTCGTCCTCGTCACCCACGTCGTCTTCGTCGTCTTCGTTATCGTTGTCGTCGTCGTTGTCGTCGTCGTCGTCGTCGTCGTCGTCGTCGTCAATGTTATCTTTCAAGCCTTTGATTGCAATTCTTCCCGTACAAGAACGAGACGAAAGGCGGCGGTGGTACGAGGAACGACGAGAAGGAGAAAGTCTATTCTCCTTTCCAAGCGACAAGTGTGCCACTGGCGGTGCGTCGCGTCGCCAATGAACAAACGATACTGCCCCGTTCAACGGTAGACGATCTCTACGCAAAATACGCAGTCTAACGCGGCCAAACGATCATCTACCTTTCCCCTGGGCTTCCGGTAAACCTGCGTATTTCCGTTTATACGTAGGATCACCGCACGACAAACGGTAAACCAACCTCGACCGATTCCTTCTTACGTTCCTCGATGAACAAGCTTCGATTCTCTCTTGTTACGCGTTCAAATACTCTGGTTTACGAACGCGCGTGCGCGCGCGCGCGCGCGATAAAAACGAGCGAATACGAGCGAGTCGATCGTGTATCGATAAAATTCAACTTCAACCCTTCGAATACATATGCTATACGTATAATCGATTTACATTCATATATAATAATCACGAGAAAAATTAAAACTCTATCGGATTCGGTGCAAAATCGAATAGAATTTCTTCTTCTCTCGCTATACGAAATGTTCGCTATAAAGTCACTCGAAACACTACGCGGCAGCGAACCGAACGTACTACTCTTTTACCGTTCCACTGCATCCTGAACGGCATGCTCGCCGTTCAGGTAAACGATTTATCATTACCCCACTCTTTCTTTTCCACTTCTCCACTCCACGCTTCCTTCTTCGTTTATTCTCCTCCATTCTTCCCCTCCATTTCTCTGTTCCTCCCATTCTCTATTTCTATTCTTCTTTGCGCTCATATTCGTCTCCTCACTTTTACGCCTTGCTTGCATTCCCCCACCTCTATTACGATTCTATACTAACCAATTTCTTTCTTTTTCACTCTTCACTTCGCATACTATACTTTTCTTTATTGTGTCATTATTCTGTTTTTTTTTTTCTCGTCTAATGTTTCATTTTCCTTCATTCTATTCTCTTTTTTACTGATGTATATCATCTATGACTTTTTCACCAAATCTTGACGAATAGTTATTACGCTACTTACTGCACTCTATCCTAACTTATCATTCTTTCTTAATTTTCCGTTTGTAAATATCGTTCATTTTTTATTACTCTACTTAATAATATTTTCTCTTTTCTTTCGATAAATCCAAATTTCTATTTTCTTCTTTTCTTGTCAAGTCTTAGAATTTGATACGAATTTACGTATTTTATGCTCCAAAATAATTCAACAAATTTATGTGCAATAATGAAATCAAAATATGAGAATGATGATATATTTTTTTATTTTAATATAAAACATAAATTATTAAATCGATATTTCAAAAAAATTGAAATAATTGCCTTAATTATGAATAATGAAAAATATAAACTATTAGATCATAATATTCAATTCAAATAGATGAGAAGGAAGAAGGAAAAAAAGAGAATGATGCGCAGAAAGGGTGATTTAAACGTTTGTTTGTTTTATCATGTAAACAATAATATAATTGTTATCAAATAATTTGTATAATAAATATTTACCCTTGTCCGAGATATGATGGGTTCATGAATAACAAAAACCTTGATCTTTTGATTGAAAATTAATCTCTGTAATTTCGCGAAAATGGAAAGACATTTCCGGACATCTCCAACAATCTGGAAATGACTATGATAAAGTTAAATTATTCATAGAATAGTGCTTCTTCAAATATATTACGTAAATGATGAACACCATTCACGCTACAAATATCCTGTTACTATGTATATTACTTTATCTATGTATGTATTTCAAGATATTAGTATTTTTGTTTTTCTTTCTAATTCTCTTTTTATTTTCATTTTTTCTTCTTCAATTTTTTTTTCTTTAAGAATTTATTCTTCTTTAATTCTTTAATTCTTTCCGTTTAATTGTTTAAGGAAATTTTCATCTCCAGCATGAATAATAATAATAGATTCTTTCGATTATAAGCTATATTATGTAAGATTAAGGATATCGGGTAAGAATCAACATATTATAATTTCGGTCGAAATAACAACGAATACATTTTATTGTATTTTTCTGTCTCTCTCTCTCATTTATGCATGTTTTCTATGTTGTACAGAATGGAAAACAGCATTTAGAAATTTTCTATGTACTAAATACATCTAGTGAGAGTAACAAGTAAATAATTTATCTATCAATTTCACCAAATACCACATCCAAGGTACCGATAATAGCTACGATATCAGCAAGTAAGCATCCAGGACCCATATGACGCAGTGCTGCCAAATGAGCAAAACCTGGTGCTTTGATTTTGCACCTATAAGGCTTGCTACTACCATCGCTTACGAGGTACACACCAAATTCACCTTTTGGTGCTTCGATCGCAGTATATGTTGATCCAGGAGGTACTTGGAATCCTTGAGTATACAATTTGAAATGATGTATCAATGCTTCCATGCTGGTTTTCATTTCTTCTCTTCTAGGTGGTACGATTTTTGCATCATCGATTCTCACTTCACCCTCTGGCATTTGATTCAAACATTGATAAATGATTCGTAATGATTGACGCATCTCCTCCATGCGGCAAAGATATCTAAAAAAAAAATGTAATTTATCATGAAACAAAAAAAAAATCTAAAAGAAATTTTTCTCCTTCAAAAAAGCAATCGAGTTAAATAACGTCTTATATTTTTTTCTTTTTACCGATCATAACAATCTCCTTTTAAGCCAATTGGAACATCAAATTCGACCAAATCATAAGCATCATAAGGTGTCTTTTTCCTTATATCCCATTGAATTCCGGAACCTCTTAGCATTACTCCGCTGAAGCCCCACTCTATTGCCTGTTCTGCCGTCACTACTCCAACATCTTTTGTACGTCCAGTCCATACTCTGTTTTCTGTTAGCAAGTCTTCTATTTCATCTAATCGGAGAGTGAATTTCGAACTCCATTCATATATGTCGTCCAATAAACCCAATGGCATATCCAATGAAACACCACCAGGACGAATATAAGCCGCATGCATGCGAGCACCACTCACACGTTCATAAAATTCCATTAATTTTTCTCGTTCTTCAAATAGCCAAAAGAATGGTGTTAGAGCTCCAATATCAAGGGCATGCGTTCCAATATTCATAATATGATTTAGAATTCTTGTGATCTCGGCAAATAAAGCTGAAATATATGAATATCTTTATTTAGTTTATTATTTCATTTTTTTATTATAGTAATATATTATATTATTTTTCTATTTTCTATTTTACTCTCTTTTTCTTTGATTTTTTCACTGTAATCTTTCATCAATTTTGTTATCGATGAGTGTCTATTACTTACTTCTAATATATTTTGCTCGCAAGGGTATATCAATATTTAATAGTTTCTCAATAGCCATAGAAAAACACTGTTCATTGCACATCATGGATACGTAATCCAAACGATCAAAATATGGTAAGGCTTGCATGTATGTTTTATATTCTACCAATTTTTCTGTACCCCGATGTAAAAGACCTATATGAGGATCAGCGCGAGTTACATACTCAGAATTCATCTCAATTAGCAATCGTAATACCCCATGCGCAGCTGGATGTTGGGGACCAAAATTGATCACTACATTTCGAAATTCCGGTGCTAGTTGTGAAGATACTGTTTGTGATTCATTCCAGCTTGGCTTGATATAAGGCCATATTTTCTCTCTTGTAGCTAATATTTTAGAACACTCTTGTTTTAGAAGATGTTTATATTCGTCTATATCAGGCATCCATTGATGCGCTTCTCGTCGTTGACTGCAACATACATTTCCACTTTTTATTTCAAACTTTTTTTATAATTTTGAATTAGAATAATATTATTTATAGGTTATGGTATCATTATATAATCAAACACATAAATGAATTTAATAATTTTGAATTTAATTAAACTAACCTTACCTTTCGATATTAACCAAAGGTATAATTCTGTTATTAGCAACAACATTTTCGTTCAATGTTCTGAATAACAGATTATTAGACCGAAAAAAAGGTCCTAATGCTCTGACAGACATTTTCATCTTTAATTGCGTCGCTTTACTGAAAGCGCACTCCTCTCTTCTCTTTTCTGTTTTCTCTTACATATGATATTATTTTTATTATTGTTATAAATATCTACCGTTAGCCATCTACTAGCTTTTTGCCAACATTCTCTATACTATTCTCAATTCGTAGTGCTTTAAATCGATTTAATTTCATTCTTACTTGACTTAATTCGATTCGATATCTCGATTCATCGCAATATTCCTCAATGATACACATGGTGCCCTCTCGTGTCATTTTATAATTTTTCTTTTTCGAAGTTTCTCTTTATTTTATAAATATTATGTATTATTTATATTTGTAACGATGCATATTATAATAAAACTAATATAAATATTATTTATCATAACATATACAAGTAAATATTTATGATATGTATATCAATTCATTTTAAATAATAAAGAGTATTAAAATCAGTAAATATCGAAAAAATTCAGATATTATTTTATTAAAAATATAATATCATAAGTTTTGTAAATGCGAATGTATTAAATTCATAAACATAAAAATTTCACAAAAAAATATTGTATAATTATCGATAATCACAAATTTAAATCATGAATAAATTCAAATAAATTATGAATACTAATATTATAATTTATAATGGTAACAGGTATATCAAGTTTTAATATATTTATCATTTCATTTTACGTTATTGTCTTTTAACAACTTACGACACCTCTTAACCAATCTCCTATTGCATATGAAGTAATAAAAAAAAGTTGCCAAAAATAATTTCAATCTTTCATTTTTAACTTTTTAAAGATACTCACTTATATGTGTATAAATATATATTTATACATAGAAACACATAATAATAAATTTATAATAATAATTCTTGCTTCTGTTATAGAAAAAGAAAAAATGAAAGTAGTAATATATGTACATAAATGTATCGAAATTGGCATTAAAGATAAATTGCGCGTATAATTTCCACACTGTGAATTAAAATCATGATGCAACGATTGCGAATGCTTTGACGCGGGTCACCGTATCGAGGTTGCTATTTCGAGTGTAGAACAAGATAGTATAAGATGAAGTAGTTGAGAATGAATCGACGTCATACTTTACCAGCCAACATTCTATGCGTTGCGATTTTGTGGCCAATGATAATTATGTATATTGTTATACATATTATATCTTTTTTGCATCCATGCTTTTTCTCTTATACAAATAAGATTTACTTTTTATCAATTTCTTGTCTACTATATTTCTTTTATTCCATATTTTATTTCATATTCCATGTTCCATTCTATCTTTGGAATTGTTCCCCATGAATTTTAATCACAAGGCACATTATACGAATGCATACCAAAAAACATACTCGTAATTCTAAATAAGGCGATTTTTTTCATCATTCATTTTTTCATTATAATATATACATATATAAATACATATGTAAACATAGAGATAATTCTTTGTTTATTTTACTTCATCTCTTGACACTTAACAGCACCAAGTGTATATAAAATATGTATGTACAATAATACACGTTGAAAATACCTACGCGTACGATACGCAACGCACACGCACATACATTCATACATACATACAGTGGGACAGAATCATCCGTTATTCATATAAACGCCCTTATTTTATTTACGTGGACGCGCGCAACTTCGTGAATATTAGCGTGTTCTAAATAAAGGTACAAAAGTGTCGTGGACGAGTCTCATTTCAAAATTACTTCGAGAAAAGAAGAATAAAGACGACGTAAAAAGCATGAATATAACAGTTGACATAAAATTCATACATTGCAAAAAATATTCATCAAAAATATTTGTCACATATAAAGAAATAGAATTTAAGATTGCCTATATGTATATCTCCTTACAATTCCGATCGAACGAACAGCGCATCTACGCTCGGATTAAAAATATTCACATACTACAGATAAGTATGTAATATATAAATTGACATCAATCGTTATAAGTATCAAACACGATAAATAACGTGTTCTGATGAAATTAATACGCCTTGAAACTCTTAATATACATATTTATTCGTTTACAACTCGATTGCGAGTTGTACATAGATTCATTTCATTTCCGCTACGACGAACGTAGACGATGATAGCTAATAGAAAACGAATATTATTTCAACGTAATATTATCGATAGGGTTGACTCTCGATCACATTATACATATAAAAAAGAGCACGAGCGTATAACGAATAAATACTGTAGTAAGAGATAACGTAACGAGGGAGAATGCCAACGATGATAGTTGAGCGGAACGAACAAGGAGAAGATCATTTTTGATGTGAAGAATCACATTCGCGACGAAAATTCAATCGAGCAATTATCTCAATGAAAATCGTAGAGAAGATAGCGATGCAGCGACTGAGGCAGCTGTAATTTTCGTACAATCTTGGGCAGCTTGGTACCACAAAGCTTACGTACTATTAATCTTGCTTGGTGGGTTAAAGGCAACGGTGTTCGCGCCGCTTCCATGACAAGTTCTTTTTGCGCGTCTGTCAAACTGCTCGATCTTCTTATCATGCAAGGATCGAAGCTTTCCGCCGCTTCCAACAACGCCTTGAGCAGCCGTGGTTTATCAGCCGTGTTCTGAAGAGAGTTCAATATACCGTGAGGATCGCGAAACTGCGTCTTGATGACAACTCGTGCCCCGTATTTAAGCAACAGGGCTACCACTTCTACCGAGGGATTCTCGTTCGAAGCGACGTACTCGGCGAGAACTGGTCGCAATGCCGGACCTTCGTCGCTCCGTATCACCAAATTCGGGTCCGCTCCTCGCTCCAACAACATCGATAAAATCTCCAATCTGTTCGGAATGTTGTCCGCGCAAGCAACGTGGAGGGGCGAGCCGATGATTGGCGAAGTAGCGTTTACGTCAGCGCCTAAATTTGAAATCGTTTAATTAGTATGTAATCAAGACAGAGTTATAGTATATAACAAAGATCATCTTTTTTGATCTTTGTCTCGAGTCTTTCTAAATGCCTGTATACATATATATATATATATATATATATTGATCCAGAATTTATTTTGTTCCATAAATTGAAAATTAAATACGTAAATATCAAATATTTCTATTTTATAATTGTTAAAAGTAAAGATAAAAAATATATTCTTCTATTATTCGTATATTATCACTTTCAGAATGGAATGGATGTTTATTCAATTAAATCAAGTTACTGAGTAACATAATCTTGTGATATATATATCTTGATCATCTTCAAGATTTTCAAGATCTTGATATTCGATATTAATTAATCGGTTAATTGGATTAATTTCATAAAAATTATATATGATAGAAAAAAAAAATGGATTGCATGTTTAAATTCAATATAAAAAAATACTATTGACATTATACGTATTATAACAAATTAACGAATCAAATTACGAGATATCTCTCGTAAATTAAAAATTAATGAGATTAATTTCAATTTTCTAGCAATATTATACAAATGCTATTTAAAAATGTATATTTCTATTCTATCTTTAGTATCAATTTGATTGAATTTCAATTTCAATTCAATTTCAAAAGATTAAATTAAATTTGGCCAAATGTGTTTCTATGATGCCATGGTTCTATTTAAATTTTTTATATGACTATTTTTTTCTTCTTAAAAATAAAAAATTTTATTGACTCTATTTCAAGAATTATCATCTTGGAGCAATGGGCAATATCCAGATGGATTATAAGTAAGCCAATTAAATGTAGTTTTGGTAGAAACATTTCAGCATTACTATCAGGATTGGAAAGAATGTATAATTTTCCAAAAAAACTATTTTTTGGAAAATAAAGATATCATATAATTCTAATTTACATCGTAAATATGCAATTTGATCAAGTTTGTACTTTAAATGTAAAATATAAAAAGGCAATTGTATCGAGATGATTTTTTATATGCCAATTATTTAAGGAAGTTCAATTTGATTATAAAATATTATAAATGTTTTATTGTAAATTGAAAAGTACAAAAAAAATATAAAAAAACAATCTTCGTCTTATTCAAACAGAGAATTTACATATTCTAATATAAAGCAAACGATATATTTTTCATAAAGGAAAATATCCATATTTTTTTACTAATAAGAGCTTCTTTCTACTTTTTATACACACTTCGTATACTTTGTAGATCATTGAAATTATTCATTGCAATTTAATATTTCACTATTTAATGTTTATTAAGATTAACAGTATATCCATGTATATCCATGAAGAATTAACGAATATGAAATCTATTATATAATTATATAATTATAATACATATGTATACGATATTAGTAGTCTTTTTTTGCTATTTGCATAGTCATGATTTAAGAAATATATAATTTGGTTTATTTTTCATTGATATTGAATTTTTCTATAATTTTTCAAACATACGTGTATTTCCTTATTAAGTAATCATAAATTATCTTGTAAAATAAATCAATATGTAATTAAATAGTAAAAGAAGATTAATAGATAAGAAGATTAAAGAAGATTAACAAGAAAATTAATAAGTTATTTAATTGATAGATTGTTCTTTTATAATTACATATCAATATTATGTAATTATTATGATTTAATGATTTTCATTGATTAAAAAAAATTGATTCTTTCAATCATATCAAAAGCTATCTGGAATATTTTTTAAATATTTGAGTCACTTTGATTACTGTTTTGAAAAACGAAATCATAAAGATCTTAGAAAAATAAATCTATATATAATATAATGAAAAAAATAAAAAGAACTTTGGAAACAATCTAATATATTCATAAAACATTTTTAAAAAGTTGATTCTAAAGGATAAAAGAAACGACATAAAAATTGATGTACAAAAATATCGAGACTTTTATCGAGACTTATTCATTAAATCATAATTCAAGTTTGTCTTAAATGAAATACAGAATAATATAATTTCATTTAAACTTGAATTGTTTATAATAAGCTTTAATCATTTCAAAATTTTTGCATACTAATTTTTATATTTATTTTTGTAATCAACCTTCTGAAGATATCCCATAAATATATTAACATTCTATATGTGTATTATATAATAATATTTTATTTATTTCATAAAGTTTTAATTGATTTGATTAGTTTTATTATAATTAGTATAATTTGAAGGATTATGCAGATTTATTATAACTAAATCACATATCTATTTGAATGTAAATTTTTGTAATATGTGATCACAAATAAATATAACTGCAAATATTGAATATTATCATTCTACTATCAATTAACATATATAAATAACTAGTCTGTAGTATATCTTTAAGTATCCATTTTACATATAAATGATTGTAATTAAAATGATATAAAAAATAGATACATATATCAATTTTTGCCAAAAACATTTTCATATTCTCAAAAATCGAAAATCCGTTATTTTAATGTTACCAATTAAATAAAGTATTTAGCATTAAACTTACCCGATTCCAACAGTTTTTGAACGATCGAGGGATCTCCTTTTAATATCGCCAGATCGAGAGCCGTGGGTTTCTGATACTCAGGGCCAAGATCGAGTCGAGCGCCTTGCTTCAACAACAAGTCGATCACCGTCGGATCACCACCAAGGATCGCGTAATGGAGGACGGTCCGATAATCGTGTCGCACGTCGGCCATCGAATTAACATCCGCCCCGTAGCTCAACAGAAGCAGCACAGAAGCTATGCCCTGGCGCGAATATATACGTTCTCATCTGGCAAGTATATCTTTCATCATTATTCGGAGGGTTCAGAAGTCGATCAATGTAAATCATATTTTTTGAAAACGACTTATGCGATTGAAAAATCACTTTATCAGTTTAAATTTTCGATTAACAAATCGATTAAGCCAAAACTATACCATCGAAGTTATTACTTATTTAACTTGTGTTGTTCTATTTTAAAAGCGTTTATCTAAATTGTATCGTGAGTACATTCGTCTTAATATAAAAAGATTGCCATTTCTTCTGTATATATACAACTTAAACGGATTCAATTAACCGAGTGATCGATCAAATTTTGGAAATAAAGAAACTTTTGAACTATTCAAATCATTTTTAAGCGAATGTCATGCACGCTGATTGACTTCTGGACCCTCCGTTTATTCTCTCCATCATCGATCATTTTACCTGAGGCAATCTTGCTGCTTTCATCAATGGTGTCAACCCAGCACGGTCTCGTGTATTCGGTTGAGCCCCGAAAGCTAACAATAATTCCATGCATTGTAGATCCACCGGAGAAACCAGATTAATCTCCGATCCGAAGAAGTACCTTTTGTTCGGATTCGCGCCGGCTTCCAGCAGGATTCTGGCCACTTCGACATGTCGATTTCTCAAAGCGAGCCGTAGTGGTTCGTCGCATAACGTTGTCCTGCGCAGATTAACACGAAATGATTCACGGGTCTACAATGATTTCTCGTTAATGTTTCAACATTGCAGTGTGCGAGAAAAAATATATGTATACTCAATACATAAGTATATAAAACAAAAATATAGATTCTGATGAACTTCAAAAGCGTTGTCGAGATTTTGAATAATTTTGCTTATGCACCGTTGTTCGATCTTGATTGCAAGGTATTTAAAAAAAGATATATTTTTAAAAAAATGACACGTACACTTTTAGAGAATTTTAATTGCAAAGATAAAAACGAACAGAAAAGTTGATATATAAAAATGTCCATCGAAATTTATTTATTAAGTTATAAGCAGTTATAAGCAAAATTTAAAATATGAGAATTTACGAAGAAATAGTGTGAGACAGTTCTGTCTTGTTTGATTTAACGGAAATTTAAGTCGTTTATAACTAAATATATAAAAAAACCTTAACTAATATTTTTATATATTAACTTTTGTATTTATTTTTTCTATAATTGATCCTCCAAATCATGTTTTACGAATATACTGTATATATATTAGTAAAAATAAAATATCATATAAAATGAAACAAGAAAATTAATTGCATAGTATTATATATATATATATAAGATACATTTATATATGATTTATAAAATTAATTTTAAAAAATATAAAATTAGTTGCATTTAATTTTGATCAGATTTTTTTCTTCAAAATATAAACCATTATTCTATATATATATACTGCATATATACTATGAAGTAATCTATATTAAAATAATTATAATATGAATTAATTCAAGTTCAATATTAATGTATAAGATGCCAAAACTGCATTAATAATAATGAAATATATTTTCACTAATAACTCTCTAATAAACAATGAGCGATTGAAATCTTCTTATATTAAATTAAAATAGAAAGATGATCTCTATATATAAATGTTAGGATTAAAATTATTTGAAGAATTGATTTCTCTAATTATATATTATATAATATTTACCTATAATATTTAATAATATTATTTAATATTATTATAAATATTTAAAAATATTTTTTGATATCTTCGAAACTAAAATCGAGTGACGGTTATAGGTACATTAAAACACCGAAAATTATTATTTGGAAGAATCGATTAATATAATTTATTAATCTATTAATATAACCAATTCTTACGATTAAAAAAAAAATTTATTATATACTGTTATATTATGTTTATATATCATAAAATTATTGGTTATATATCAACCAAAAATTAAATAATTTTTAAATTTATTACAATCTTTATTATATTTTTATTAAGAAAAGTGCATTATAAAAAATTAGTCGTTTTTAAGTATCATCCCAGCATATATACATCAAACGTGCAAATATTATTAAAACGTGTTTATTAGCAAATTGTTCGCAAACATTATTTACGTTATACATTATTGCTGAAAAATATTATAAATTGTTGTTCATCTATTAGCTAATTTAAATACTATGTTCGGATATTTAAAATAATTGATTATTTAAAATAACCAAACTTTGAATAATTAATATACTATACTGTAGTAAAAAGTTGTTAAGAATATTGTTTCTGTTAGCATATTTTTTTCAAAATCATTGAAATTAAAATTAAAATGACTTTTTGTAATTATCATAATTAGATTAGAATTGTATATTATTATATCATAATTAAATCTAGAATTTAGTTCGATGCTTTATATTAAATCATTCGTTATTCCGATTTAAACATTTGTAATGTCCTATTTAGTGAAATGATATTTTTATAATTTTTCAACCATCAGTTACTTTAAAATATTTATAAAAAAATAATAAACTTGGAATAATTTATTGATCACGAAATGCAAATATTTTGGGCATAATCTATAAGAGATATCATTTATTCTTTGATCAAGAAATTCTTTTACATTTTGATTACTATTCTAACCTCACTTTACTTTACTGTCATTCATTCAAATCGTTTCAACATTATTTGGTAAATACGCATTTTCAAATAATGTATAATAAAGCATCGATGATATCATTATATCAAAATTATTACTTTTTTTTATTAGGGAATTTGAGAATTGTTTGAATGATAAAACATATCAAAAATAATGCAATTATTTCAAAGAATAATAATTATACGATTTCATTTAAAATAAGTAGTAACGTTATTTTAAGAAGATACCGAATTAACTTCTAGATCTAATATAAGATATATGCTAAATTACGTAGGACATATGCATTCAATAGATACATTCATACTATTATATATATATATATATACATAAGTACATGTATCTACATTTAGAAAGTATTAATATAATTTTATTACGTATTTATATATATTTATTGTAATTTGTGTTATATGTATAAAAATAAGTTTTTCAAGATTTTCTATCATAAATTGATCATCTAACAATATTAAAAAAATTAATTTATGAACTTCAATAAAAAACATTTTGAATAATCTATCCATATATTTATTAATAATTTATTTATTGATTTTTATATATGATTTTAATATATTAAAACATTCGTTGTTACAAATTTCTACAAATTAGTACAAAACAATTAATTTATTTAATGCATATTTTTTGTACAATAAAAAATAAATTATATAATAATAAAATTTAATATCGAAAAATATTTGGACAACGAATAAATATTATGTTTATGTTTAAAAAATGTTTTAAAAAATATTTAAAAAATTATGTTTAAATACCATTTTTATATTAGTGATAAACTCAATAAAATATAATGATTTTTAATGATGAATAAACATTTCTATATGAATAATTTTACGATATTATATTTCTTTATCATTGAATTTATATCTTATAATACAAAAAAATTATATGTTATGTATAATTAATATTAAAAATATTAATTTCTGTTTTAAATTTATTAATGCTTTAAAATATTAAAAAAAAGATTTAACGCTGTTATAAGCAAATATATACATATATTATAGAATGTGAATATATTTATCTAGAATTGAACTTTTCAGTCGATTTTATTAGAAACAAACATAAAATTTAGGTTAGGTTAAGTTAATATACAAAAAAAATGTCGATTTAGGATTGTTTATTAATTTATAAGTAATTGAAATTTGGCTGGGCATCCATTTGTTGCATATCTTACATCTCACATCATTATTCTGATACTAATATACATGTTATTAAAATATGATAAGAAAATATTCAAAAAATATATTCATTTGTTTCATATCTTTATAACATATTATCATTCTGATAACGTGGATAAAACATTATACGTTGCATATCAAAATGTGGTAAAAAGATATGCAAATCGATCTATCATTTGTCTTTTAGATTTATTACATTGTAATTTATATATAAATTTCCAAATTCCAGAAATAATTTATTTCTTTTTTATTAGACATTTTCATTCAAATTAAATATTAATTGTCAAACAATATAATTTAATGCTATACAATTTTTAATTTCATTTATTTTCATTTGCTAATTGATACTTCAATTTTATAGTAAATCATCGATAGAATATATAATTTTAAAAAGTTGATCAAAAATCTTTTTTACGTATTTTTCTTTAGCTAGAAAAATTATGATACAATTTAATTAATTAATCATATAAACAAATTCATATTTTATTTTCTGTCATTTAACTAAAATAGTGAGAATATATATTCTAACATCTAAAAATGAAATTAAAAAATTGTTAATATTATTGATTCTCACAAAAATTATATTTCATAAAAGAGGAATATTATTTAATATTATTAATTTTTCGATAAGTAAATATATAGAAAACATTAGCTTAACTTTATTTTTTTTTCTTTCAATGAAATCATATAATTTTTAATATTTTAATTAATATATTATTAATTGATATCTACATTTTTTCTTATAAAAAAATATTAATCTTAATTTTCAATAAAGAATTATTTGTAAAAAATATTTTAATTTGAATATTATATAAAAATTATATAAAATTATGAAATTATATAAAAAACGAGAAAAACATGAACAACATAAAAAAACAAAGTCATTGTTAGCTCAAAAAATGAAGTCATTATAATCACATTACGTAACACAATGATACATAACAAATGAATACGAAATGTAGCAAGACAGAATAATAAAATGACGTGACAATATATAATTCTTTCATTCTATTAGTATTTCGTTTCGTCTAATCGCAAACAAATCAATTATAATTTAATAAGATAAAATTTAACCAACATTTTTTATATTTTATGTTTGTTTTTATATCTACAATTGAGATTTCAAAAATATCCCATAAATATATCAACATCTCGTATAGCAATAATCTCTCATATTTTAATGTCCAATTATTAACAACAATCGTATCATTCTCTCTCACGTTATCATTACTATTTGTTTTTCTTTACATACTATTTCTTTTATTCCCTTTCTCTTCCTCTCTTGCCTCTAATATTAAGTCGTTCCATTCTTTTCCTTTTCTATGTCCCTCCTGTCTTGATCGTCCTTCCTCTCACCCTCCTCTCGATTATTTCTTAACACCGATAAAAATAAACAGCGACGAGAAAATTTCACGCATGTACACAATGATAATTAAAACAAACGACTACATAACCATTTATACAATAGCAAGTATTGTTAATTTTTGGCACGCACTCCAAGGTCGGCAAGACCGGACGATTCTAAACTGAATGTGGTCGAGTATCGAGTTTCGAGTTATATTGATATCGACAAGTGGTCGTGATCCGCGAAAATATCAAGGAACATATTGAGACAAAGAAGGAAGGGAATGGACACAGGTACGAGATAAAGAAGAAGAGAAAGAGAGTGCGAAAAAAATCGAAGAGAAAGGAACGCGGAAAGCGATATCGTACCTTGGAAAGAGTTCTCCCGTTTCCTCTCTATGATCGACTTTTGCACCCTGCTCAAGCAACAATTTGACCAAATCGAAGTAACCGTGCTCGGCGGCAAGATGCAATGCCGAATAGCCACATTCGTCGGTCGCATCGATGTCCGCGCCACGTACCAACAACAGCTGGGCTGCCTCTGTGTACCTCTGCCATACCGCGTAATGTAACGGTCTCAGGCCTTGGGTCACAGGCTCGTTCACCTTTGCCCCGCACGCCAGTAAGATTCGAATCTCGTCGAGCGATTGTAACCGAATAATGGCATCGGCCAACTCACGCTGTAATGGATTGGCGATGCATTCGGAAGGCATCTGTTAAAATCACGTTAAAATCGAAGAAAAATGGAAGAATTAAGAATTTGTTATATTTATATATTATACAGGGTGTCCTAAAAATATAGGAACATCCGTTAAATGGAGATTTGAGGTAATTTCAAGCAATATATTTTATAAAAAATTTTTTCTTTGACATATGTTATTTAAACTTATTCGTGCTCAGCACATAGCCAACGCTACTATCACGTTATATATTTTGTGATTGGCTAATGTTTTTCATTAAACTCAGAAATCTCCAATTAATTAATATTTCCATTTTTTGGGACATATTGTATAAATAGTAGCCATCAGAGATAGACAAAATTTTAATTATTAAAGTTAAGAATAAAATTATTTCAATAAGTTACATATATATAATTTATCATTCAAAACATCTAATAATTATAATTAACTGTGTGCTAAATAAATGTTTGACATTAAACAAAGAATATAGTAATTAAGAATAGATATTATTCGAGAGTTTAATAATTTTTTTTTAAATAAAGTTATTATTTAACGTAATTTTATTTGAAATTTCAATTAATTAATTTTTCAATCTATTAATGTATCCTCTGGTAGCCAATAAAGATAGTCACCTGTCAATTTGTACAGTATTTCAAGATTTATAGAATAAAGTATAAAGAATATTTTTTTTGAAAGATCATTTTTTTCAAAGTTTTTGAAATCAATGTTCTTTTGCACGTATATTTGTATATTTTTTTTTCTCTCCTTGCATATATATTGCATATATTATAGCTGATATAGCTGATATCAAAACGCATGATAATATATGATGAATAATTTTTCGCTTCTAAAATTAAATCATTTAATCAAAATTTCTATCAATATAATTATCTCAGTAGCGAGAATCTATGGATATGCAACTAAACATTATTTAAAGAATTGAAATGTTATTATTATTAAATTTATAAACTATGTATTAATATTTTTTTCAATCACAATGTTATATCAAATATTAAGAATAATGTAACTTCATATTAAAAGAGATTTAGAATTTATACATAAATTTGAAAGTCATCGAAAGATCATTAGAATCTATTATTTCGAAAAATATATCTATGGAAGATCATTTTGACATGAGATTGAAACTGATAATTAAAAAAGATAAGTTATCTCAAACTTTTATTATTATTTCTGAACACATTCTAATATCAATCACAATATGCAAAAGAAAAAAAGACATGATTTGAAAACTTTAGAAAAAAATGCATTTTGAGAGAAAAATATTCTTTGCAATATTATTCGTTTTGAGATACCGTATAAATTGTAAAAAATTGAAAAATATTTTTTATATTATAATTGAAGTAGATATTAAATAATTATTTTTAAGTGGGCCAGTTTTAATACATATCTATTCTATTTTTTCTCTCATTTAATAATAATATAGCACAATAATGTTAACTATCGCGGAATTAAGAGCAAAATGCGTTTAGAATCCGCGACAATAATTCCTCAGGAAAAAATGTGAATCTGATTTCGATGTATGCATTCATAAAAATAGGTACAGATATTGATCACAAGTGTCATATTACAAATAAAATAAACGTAGCACTGCGTATCTGAACAAAAGAAGAGAACAGCTTTTACTTTTGTATCGTACTGCTTCGTTAACCGTAGTAAATGTTGAGAAAAGAACCGTGAGAATTGTTAATCTTTTGTCAATTTTGTTCGTTTCATTAGGCTTGTAGGAAATGAGAAAGAAAAATATTTCTTGTGAATAAGATAAAAAAATATTTGTAATTTGTTTTATGATGTATGTAGATTTGAAACATATTACGATACGGGTAGTGATGGATTTAAACCAATGGATCATATAAAATGATGTTTTAATAAACTTGACTTGAATCCATCACTTATATCGATGATTATAATATGATTATAATATTTTATGCATTGTTTAGAATTTTTAGAAGTATGTATAATGTGTTTCAAAAATTGAAATTCTAATTTCAGAAATTGGTGATAATTCTGCGATAGTTGAACAGGCATATTTATGACATAATTTGTAATAGAAATAATTTTTGTTCGATTTTAATTACAATGTCTATCGCAACTTTATGATTTGACTAAATATAGTTCTTCTGCTATATAATTAAAGAAATTATAATATTTTTGTAATTGCATACACGAATATATATGAATATTTTATTAAATTGAATTTAAATTTAGAAAAATTAATAATGAAAAATTTATGATATTTTAAAATATATTTTTATTTTCTAGAAAAAATTAAAAAAAATCATTTTTGATACGAATCCTTCTAAATTTTCAGAAACACTATTTTGATAATCAATTATGAGAAATGATATATGTGCATTAATTAACTTTTATTAGATTCTAACTTAAAAATTGAACTATTATATCTCTAATTGTTATAATAAAATAAAGTTTTTAGTAATTGTACGTAGTATAACGAATACATTATAAGTTCAGAATCATTATAAGTTTGGAATCGGTCCAGAATTGTCCTCATAATGTAAAATCCGGAATGTCATAAATCACCATCCACAAATATAATAGAACTTACATTTATCGATCTCTATGATAAATAATTTCCGATAATAAATTATATTATTCATCTAATTTTAATATTTCATAATATCTATAGAAATGTAATATTTTTAGCACTCATAACTTTTTTACAATATAATCAAATTCATTTTATTAATCTTTGATTAATTATTTTTTAGGATTCTCCAATATACAAAAAAACAAAATGCACTATTTATAATATTATAAATAAAATAATATTTTTAAAAAATATTTTCCATATTTTGAAAAAAGATTATTAAAAAATATATTGATTTAATTATATCAATTTAATTATTATTATTTAAATATATATTAATTAATTGATATATGCAATTTTTTTCTAATTTTTAAAAAATTTATTTTTCTGCTGAGAAAAATATAGTAATGAATTTACCCTAAGATTGAAAATTTAATTATTTAACAAAATTTTTGCTATATTGTTTCATTAAATGTAATAGAAATTAGTGTATCGTTTAAAAAAAAAGTTTATTTTATCTATAATTGTTTTTATTTTATATTATCTATATCTTTCACTCAATTATATCAATTTGTTATTAAAATCAAAAGATAATACAAAAATCTATGCACTTTTTCAAATATATGCTATTAATAATTTTTATAATTTGATTTTTAATATTATATCTTTAAAACTTATAATCTTAATGAAAAATTTTTATTTTTTATATAAAAAACAGTAAATATTAAAATAATTTTAAAAAAATAATTAAAATAATTAAAAAGTATTTCTATAATCTTTTGTATAATAATTTTAGATACACAAAATACTACATAAAATTTGTTTAAATTTGTTTGAAAAAAAAAAAATTAAAATCATTATTAATTATTATAATCTAAGTCATTGTAGTCATCATTCAAGCAATTTTTCAAAAATTTTTGCAAAATTGATAACGAAATCATTCAAACAAAAGATTATTAAATTAATTATTAAATTAATTAAAATAATATAGGAAGAAAAAATTAATATAATAATAAGCGATGATCTTTTTGTTTAAATATGCATAAATATGCATAAAGATTAAAAATAAAAAAATTCGCAACTTATTAATTTATTTTTTAATAAGTATGTGTATATATATATATATATATATGTATATATATATATTATATTTAAGAATCATTACCATTATTAAATAGAATTTTTTTTGCACTCAATAAAATGAATAATATCATAAAAACAATGTGATATAATTTTTTAAAATGCTTAAGCTCTCCTTTTATCTTTCTCTAACTATCGTAATTTTCCATATTTCTTATTCTTATAAAATATAAAATAAGTTTTATTTATTTTGCAATTATACATTGAGTTGGTGGAAAAGTTTATATGTAGATTTTTAACTCTGGTAAGATAAACAATTTCAAATATAACAGTTTATGATATATTCTTATGAAATTATATGTTACAAAATATTATATTATTATATATCAATAGTAAATTAAGCAATTATAGCAATTAAATATAAAACAAAACAATTTGTGTTTCTAATTGTCCATATAAACATAGGTATTAATATGGATATTTATTTAATTTTATTATCTTAGAAATATATGTATATAAAGTATTAAAATTTGAAGTAATAAATTTCCAAGAATATCTGAGTATATTTTTGAAATGTTTGGTAGCATATTATATATATTCAATACTTATGAAAAACGAAAGTTTGAAAATTAATTTCAACTTAAATTATTTTTGATTTTGTTAAATATTAATATTTGTAAAAAAATAAATAATTAACATAAAATTAAAATTTGCTTCAATCATTTTTACCCCTCTTTTCTTAAAATTCTAATTTTGAATTTTATTTGTTTTTTGATCACATGTTAATTGCAAAAGTTTAAGATTTTAGAAAAAATCAATAGATATTCTACGTAAAATTTAATTTTTATATCAAAAATAATGTGAATAAAATTACAATCATAAGTTTTTTTAATTATTATAAAAATAATAGAAAAAATCAATAGATATTCTACGTAAAATTTAATTTTTATATCAAAAATAATGTGAATAAAATTACAATCATAAGTTTTTTTTTTAATTATCATAATAAAAATAATAAATAACAAGAAAAAATATAAATGATTAAATATATGTGTATAAAAAATATTTTAAAAAATTGATATCCGAATATTATTATTAATAAATTTGTCAAAAGTAATATGATTTATTGAATTTATTATAAATTTCGTAAAATATATGTCGTATAAATTATGTCAATATGTATAAAAATATTAATAATTAGTAAATAAATTTATATATTTTATAAAAAAATTTTTTTGCCGATTATGTCAATTTCCCGATAAAAATTTAAATATAATTCTTTTAAAAAAAATAGTACATATCGAATAATTTATCAAATTTGATCGAAATTATAAGATAATGTCATCTAGGGATAAATATTAAAATTATTAATATACATGAGTTGGTAAATGTCTTAAAAAAATTTATTAATAGATTACATAGCAATTTTACAATATATATATATAATATATAAAATTAAAGTGATTTAAAAATTAAATACATATATGCATCATAATAAATTGATTTATTTCTGCATTTATAAAATCCAAACGAAGTATTATTTTTCCACCAACCCAATTTATATATATCTATACTAGCTAAGTTTATAAAGAATATATATTAAAAATATATTATTCGCAAAAAATAAAAAATACACGATTTTTTTAATCTTGACGCAAAATGTTTGTTTTCTCGCGATCAAACACGATTTTGCCGCCCAATACTCAATAGAACAATCGAGATTTCGACTCTTTCGAACTACGAGACTGTGCCAAGGTGGCGATACAATTTTGGCGATGATATCGGAAGCGCGTCGATCGAGTCGATCGAGAACTATCTCTTAGCCTATTTTCTGAATCACCGAACCACTTTATTAATCCTTTCGAAACTGTATCTGCTTTTCATTCTAACTTCTTTAGTCCCATTTTTCTCTCTTCTTTTCCATTATCATATTTTATTTTGATAAACTATAAATCTTCATGCTTTATTTTCAAAAAACAATAAATTTTCATTCTACAATAAAAGTTAAATAATTGCACGAATTAATTAATTAGTAAGTGTCAAGTTGTTATTTTCACCACTAAAGAGAATTTTCGTAGATAATATATATAATATATATATTTATATATAATATAATTCGTAAATATATATCGAAATTCATAAATATATTTGTTTTGATTTTTTTTTCTTTTTTATTAAATATATTTTCTATATTTATTTTTTTTATGTATTTATATCTATTTTTATTCTTTTCTTCTATGTTCGATAAAATACAAAGAAAATTCTATATTTTCCATCCCCCACAGGAATTAAATTTGATACGAGTCAACAACTTTTTACCGCATGATTATACTTACATCTGTCTTCGTTGTTTTCAATTGAAAAAACAAAAAAAGATATCGTAATAATATCACTCGTATAAATTGTATATATATATATATATATATATATATATATATATATATATATATATATATGTTAAAATTCGATCCCACAACTCCGATTTTTTGTGCAATTATCCAACTTTCACTGTATATTTTATCTCAACAAACAAAGATTCGTCTAGCAATTTTAGACGGATCGCAACAACACGATCAAGACGCGCGGTATGACGCGACATCATGCGACGCGATGAGACACTATGCGACTTGACTCAACGCGACTCGACACGACGAAACAACGCAAATGCGACAAGGGACGAGATTCGAGAAAGAAGAAAACGTCTCTGCGACAGTCTTTTCTAAAAAACGATTTTCAACTTTCTATCAATGCATGGTCGGGAAAAAAAATATGGTTTGACGTTTTCTTCGTGAAACTGGTTCGTGGTTAATTTACTCACGGTGAATATTCTGCGATGTTCCAGCATGTAGAAACGATGTTGCAAACTACCTTCTTTGTCGGAAAGTCGGTCCTATTTAAAGCTTTGAACGGTGATTCTGCCCGAAAATAACACAAAGGGAACGCGCGGGAGTGTGCGCAGCAAATCATCCGTTCGCGACAACTACGCAATTTTCGCTTCGAAGAACTCGATTCGTATCGAGTACTTTGATCTCTCATTGATGCCTGCCTCGTGTTTCGATCTTTGATTTTCTGTATTTCGATTTACGGTTTTTCATTCCAATTTTCTCACCGTTTCCCACAACCTCTCTTTCTTTCTCTTCACAGCTTGCTTCGTATCCCCTCGAGATCAATTTAACTTTACGAAATGACGTTTATGTACAGTAATTCGTATTAATATTCGCACATCACGATACGAAAAATTATTGCTTTATAATATTTACTTATATTTGTATTATTGAATTGATTATTTTTTTTTTATTTTTTTCTGCAAATTTTTCATTAAATTTTATAAAATAGATTATTGCTAACAATAAATACATGCAATATGCTTTTCATTAGTTATACATATTTCGATAAAAGAGAATATATACAATTTTTGAATTCGTATAGAACAATGGCAAAAATATATAATACAAATTAATAATTAAATAATAAATATATTTATCAAATTACTGCCCATATGTGAAATGTAATTAATAGAAATGTTATTTAATGGACATAAATATATTAAATAACAGAGAAATTTAAAATCTAGTAAAAATATTTATTGTAATTTATTTATTGTAATCACTTATTAATAAACCATTATATTCAGTGAATTCTAATCGCTAATAAATAAACATAATTTATAAACATTGTAAATATAAATATTTACTTAAATTTATTTAACTTGATTATTATCCAAATTTTTTTAAAAAATTTTTGAAATTTTCAATTTTTCTATTATTTAATTTATCATTTATTGAATTAATAATACATTAAATAAATAAATAAAATTTATTTTTATAATTACAAGTGTTTTAATAGATTAAAAAAAAGCATTTAATTTTAAATTTAACATTATTATAAACAAATATATAAAGCAATGATCTTTCGCACAAAATAGTGTCTGAATTAATATGAATCACTATATAAAATTAAACTAAATATCTGAATCGTCAAATTCATTTATACAGGATATTAATATATTTGTTTATAATAAATTTAATAAATAAGTATATTTATTAAATTTATATATTATTATAAATTTATTTATAAATTTTCAGATTGATTTTAAAAACAAAAAAATGTCGACTAAGACTTTTAAGTTTTAAACAATTAAAATTTGCATTAGAATGAGATGAAGACAAAATGAATTAATGGTGTAACAGATATAAAATTATCTCAATATATGTCATCTCGTTTCATCTAATACAAATTTCAATTGCTTCATAAAAACCTAATAAATAAACCGATAATAATCGATATTTTTGTATACTAACTTTTGTGTTTATTTTGATCTTTAGAATCAACTCTTCGATGATGTTATACAAAAATATTAATACTGTGTATAAAGTAATCATATCTTGCATGTGATATTTGCCCAATATTAATACATATGAACATAATTGTTTTAATAATTTTTTCTTTCTTCAACAATTAATCGAATCATATTTATATACGTATTGAATCAATTTCAAAATTGAAACTAAAAACTTTTAAACAAATTGCGACATCTACATTTTATACGCATGTACTTATATCTACGCGCATGTGCACGCGGTATTTATTTAGATGAAAGAAAAAAGGGGAAATTTGCGGATGAATTTCTGTTTCTAAGAAAAGGTTAAGAATCGCGGGAAACAACGAAAACGCGACTGTTTCGCATTTTCTTTCTCTGCCAACAATATAATCAGTGGTAAAACCCTTTAATCTTCAGCATTATCCATTAATAGTTTAACATTAATTTGAAAAATTCATTCGCAAATATTATAGCATTCATTTAGTTTTGAGAAGTATTTATCATATTTTATATTATTTAATATAGTATTCAAATAATTTTGTTCAAAATTTTTTTTTCTTAAAATTTATTTAGATTTATAAATCGTTAAATCGTTATTTAAAAATTGTGAAACTTACATATATATATATATATATATATATATATATATACACATTATTTTGTTACATTGAAATTAAAAAATAATCGTTTTTATTTATAAAAATTATTCAAAATTATTTCTGAAAATTAAAGAATTAAATGGAATAAAAATTTTAGTTGAGTAATTTGATTTGAAAAATACTTAAAATAAATACTTAGCTTACAGAAGATTAAAATAGATCTTATTAAAATAAAGCTTCCATTAAAAAATTTATATTTTAAAAATATGAATAAAAGAAATTAAGTATAAACGATTTTTACAAATTTAAAAAAAAAATAGTATTGCATCATTGTAACATTGGCTAAAGACTTAATTTAAATTAATTTAAATAATATCAATTTAATTAATTTATCTTTAATTAACTTTTATTTCGCGATTTTTCAACAGCTTTTCTTTTAGACCATATTGCACTAATGAAATTAAATAAAATTAATAATAATAGACAAAGGTATATCTAAAGATTGAAGGTGAATTTCCTATTCATTTATTTTTTATCGAGTAATTTTAATATTGTATGGTATCATTGTCATATTGTGAAATATTTATTTAAATTGTCTTGTCATTTAGAAAAAATGTTTTTTTTTAATTTTTTATTAGAAAACACATTGTTATAACTTTTGAAAAATAAAAAACAATTAATTAGAATAAAGTATAAATTAAAATATAAAATAATTTAATATCTAACTTTTAACAAAAATCTATAGTTTCATTTATGATAATATATTTTTTATTAATGAAATAGCCACTTCTATTGAGAAATTCTTTCGAAAATTAATATCTTACCTTATGTTTTATTCATTAATTATTTAAAATACAGATTATTTTACCGGTTTTAATAATCTTCATATATATATATATATATATATATATATATGTATATATATTACCAAGGTCAATGTCCTGAATAATTTTGCTTATAAAGTGATCATAAGTCTTAACTTAAAATTTGGAATGGTTAATTTCGACAGTTATACAAGAAATTTCAAAAGATCTTTTTTTCTTCTATTAATTTTTATTAATTTGACTATGAAAGTAAAAAAATATGACGTCTTGTATAAATCATGACAAACTGGAATAAATTAACTGGATTCGAGATAAATAAATTCTTTTAGCTGTGTAAAAGTATGTAAAAATCTTGTAAAAATAAAAATATATAATTTTGGGATATGGTTTCTTTATAACCTACATATAATTACTGGTTAACTTTAGTTTAAAAATATAAAAAATATTTTTGATTTAAATGTGATTTTTTATTTTTAAGGTTTAGAATAAGTTTTGGATTTAAATTATATAACTTTTAAGATTATAAATTATTATGGATTAAGTTAAACATTTATGTAAAAATATTTTTAATTTTATATATCATATTTTTAGAATAAGTTTGGATTAAGTTTGGATTTGATTTAAATTATAGCTATATTATATTTTGATTAAAATTATAAATTATTTTGGATTAAATTTGGAACAGATTTAGTTATTTTTTTTAATTCGACATTTCGCTAAAAATTTAATAGATTTGATTCATGAAATTTGGTATGTTTGATTTTGAATTAAAAGCAAAATTAAACATAATTTCATGATAATTCAAACCTATGTTTTGTTCAAAATAAATTAAACTATAATTTCAACAGGCTCAATCTCTAATCTAATGCAATTTTTTACTACAACTAAATATATTCAATTTCAAATAATAGTAATATAATATAATTCATATAAATTGCAATTATCTTATTATTTATTATTTAAATTATTCGTATTCTACCAATTATCGCATCAATATTTTTAATAATCTATATTTAATATATAAATTGTACGAAATTTTGAAAGTATTATATTAAACAATAATATTAGTGAAGATCCAAATGTAATTCATAAATTATATAATAAATAATATATATAATAAAAAATTTTTATAAACACAATATAAAAAAATTTAGAATGTTTCTTTCATCTTGTATTTTTAAGATAAAAAATATTTATTATATAGATAAATTTATCTTTCATAAAAAATATATAGCATTTCATTTAAAAAATTTAAGGTCAACTTAATTTTTCAGAATATTGTATATAATATAAAAAAATCAATATATGCTATTATGTTAGTCATAGAAAATTACAAAAATTTTTTCTTTTTCATTTTTTTTTTCTAATACTTATTATTTATGATAATAAAATAGCATATTTTACAAGGATTTAACTTAGGTTTGGATTAAGCGTGAGTTAGATTGGGTTTTAATATTTAAAAGATAGTTTCATTTATTTTACATCTTTGACAAGATGTTGTAGGAAATTGTAAATAATATTATTTTTTAAAATTTTAAGCCAAAATCAAATCAATCCAAATTAAATCCAAATATTAATTATTTAAATTGCATACCTAACTTACTTAAACTTAAAAAACTCAAACCTACCAAATTTCACTCAAATATTTATTAATACAATATATGACAGAAAATATTTTTTTGATAAAATGGCGATATATATATACATTTGTATATGTAAGAAAAAGTTATTTAGAATGATGACCTTAACATATTTCAAGAACATTGAAATTGATGAGATAACTACTATTCTAAATAATTTATCTTTTCTTTTTGTGTTTCTTTATATCGTTGAAATAAATCATTAGAAAAATAATAAAGGTACATATTTTTTTTTCATTAAAATTTTCATCTTAACATTCGATTAAAAGATAAATTAAGTGTACAAAAATATTATAAAATCGTTTCAAATCTTATAATGTAAATATTTTATAGTTGAAAATATGTTATATCGATACAACATTGAATATTAAAGATGAAAATACAGAGCATTAATGTGTATAGATGTCAATTTCATTCAATTAAAAAAAAAGAAGAGACTATAATTGTCCATCAATTTTAAAGAATACTAAAAAAAAAATAAACTTTGTTTTCTATGATAAAATATATTTCTATTTTATCCATTTAAAAAAAAGAAACATGTAAATTATGTAGAAAAAAATTATGCGTGTTATTTATATAAACTACAATGTACAAATATATATGTTTTACAAATAGTTGATAAAAATTGTTTTTATAATTACTGTTAAAAAAATGGATAATTTTAATAATAAATTATTTTTTCAAGAAAATTTTTGTATTTTTTTTACCTTTTAACATCCAATGTTGTATCTACATGCGTTAAAACAGAGAATATCTTTTAGGCCGGTTCAATATCAATATTTTCGATTTCAAAATAAGTATAACATATATATGTTCATCATAATTTTAAGATAACAATTTAAAAAATCCGGATATTAAAAGATTAACCATCGCAAAAACTACGTTTATATATGTACTTATTGTTAGAAATCGATTTCTATTGATTCGAATTTTATATATTCCTCTCTACACCTCGGCTGCTCCGTTGTTCAATATCTAACGATCCTACTTTCGATTCGTTTGCAATTATTTAAATATATATATATATATATATATATATATATATATATATATATACATACGTGAAACAAATTAAATCGACGACGAAAATAATTCACGCTTTAAAAAATATTTTACAAAATAATTGAACGCAATATCATTTTTGGAAGTACTTTTATTAAGAAATACTTTGCACTTATTAAATGCCTTATATTCTTAATTTATTTTAATTATAATAATTATTGTTATAGCGTTGTCCTATCTTTCTACTTAGAAGCATGCTTCGCTAACACACGTTACACGACCCTAAATTATAAGCAATTTTTTTTTTCCTTAACGTACAGCTTATGCGTTAAATCAAACAACAATACTTTAATTTCACGAAGCCGACAAGTGCAGAGTTTTCAATGGAAATCTTCGCAACCTACGAAAAATTCTGTACAGAAGTGCTTATGTGTTGCGATTCGAGGAAACTTCGAATTCGATTTATCGTTTGTTCCAATTATATTTTGTCCTTCTTTTTTTTTTCTTTCTTATCGAATAAAAAGATATTCATAATAAATATTTGCAATAATTATATTATCAATTTTTACTAGATAACCGATTAATAATTTCGGAAGTTTCCTCTCGAAATCAGTTCGGTAATCGTGCGAACAATGCCGTCGCCCTTTTACCAATCTCTGCCTCTGTCTTTCATTCCGTGTTTTCCACTTTTCTCTTCAAGGGCCACGACAGAAACGTAGAAACAAGGAAGAAAAAGAAATACAATTCGACGCTTTCTCCTTCCCCTTTCTCTTCTTTCCAATTCTTCTCCCTTTCGCTTTTTTCTCCCCTTCTTTTTCTTCGTTTTCTCTCATCAATTCGATTTTTTTTTTCTTTCTTTCACGATGTAATATCCGAGCGACGGGTGCAACGCACTTTTTTTCGCTATTTCGAACTTGAACAGCGCATCATCTTTTGCACGATCATGTAAATATATTTGCCATTAATCGTTTATCCGTATATTCGCGTTTTAAACGTTGTGTTCATTCGGACACATGGGTCACATTGTCGTGCAATGCCGTCGCTCGATCGTATTTCATTCGTGTTTTCTAAATAACAAACATTCAGAGAGAGAGAGAAAGAGAGAGAGAGTCTATCTCATAGCTCGATACGACGGCACCTCGACCAACGTATACATGCCAACGCTTTCTTAATGATTACGCTAAATTTGTTACTCTTAAGGAACCTACGTTTAGAAAATTGGACTTTTTAGAGGTTTGTGTTTTTTTTTCCCTTCGAAAAATATCTATAGAACGTTCTTCACGATTGTAATTCGAGCAAGGAATCGATCGATCGGTCTGTTTATTACTTCGGGACGGGAAGATCGACCGAGAGATTTTATGCATTGGACTAATTTTTGTTTTTGCTCAATAAAGTATTCATCGTTCAAATCGAGTTCGAAAAATTGCGAGAATTATGCATCTCCCTTTTTAATTCATCATCTCACTCACTCTTTATTCCAATCATTCATATGTTGAATATTCAAATACTTCACTTTTAACGGAAGAGAATATATAATAAAAAAAATATATATGTATATATATATATATATATATATATATATATATGTATACATATAAATATATGTATAATACACACGTACGAATTAAACAAAAAAATATGTTTAAAAAAAGACAAAATGGTAGCTACATAATAGGATCAACGAGAAGACCGATCGATCGTATTCCCACTTTCGTAGGACATTGATCTCGGTAACTGTAAAAACAAACCTTAATGTAGCAATCGATTGATCATTGTAATATGTATAATCGCAAATTCTATCTACAAATAATAATACCGCCATATAAAAGTGTATTTCGAAGCGATAATCTAATTACGTAAATTGCCTCGAAGTGGCTACGATCTACATATTTCTAGGGAAATAGCTACAATAATAATAATAAAAATAATAATAGTAATAATAATAATAATAGTAATAATAATAATAATAGTAATAATAGTAATAATAATAATAATAGTAATAATAATAATAATATTAATATTAATAATAATAGTAATAATAATAATAATAATAATAATCATAATCATAATCATAATAATAATCATAATCATAATCAATCAATAATTATAATTATAATAATTATAATAATAGTCAAGTATCGTTCACGCTTCTTTGATTGTTGTTTAGTTTATATAGTTTAAGGGCATTATAATACATGTGAGTATGACATGGCTTTCCACTAAAAATATTTGTTAGATACGCTGAGCATTACTGACTTAAGCACTGTACTAAATTTACGTAAATTGTATCGTTATTATTAGAAAACTAATTATTCTTCATTGGTTTGAAATACTGGTTTTTAATAGATCTGTATAAAACCTTTGTCAACTGGAACTCTTTGAACGATGATTCGCGCGATACGAAATCTCGAGCAACGATACTATGCACTTCGATAAAAAACTACCCCGTTATTTATTTTTTATTTCAACATCCGATTTTAATCATACAACACTCTATATACGGTGCAATTTATATCTTTTTTTACTTTTCTCTTTCGATAAAGATCAGATTAAATCAATCTCATCGAAAAAAAAAATATATATAGATATAGATATATATATATATATATATATATGTATATATATATATATATATATATATATATATATATATAACATAAAAGATAAATAGGGAAAGAAGAGAAAACGAAATTAGATCTATTTGAAAATGGATAAACGAGTATAGTATAAGAATTAAATATGCGTTTCTCTCCCTTCCTCCCATCCTCTAACCATTATTTTCTCTCTCTTTCTCTCTCTTTCTCTTTCTCTCTCTCTCTCTCTCCTCTCTCTTCCTGCAGTTTATAATTCCAACTATCTATAATAAAAAAATCAAAATGATCGAAAAGAACATAATATATTGGAGTAGAGAGGGAAAGAGAGGCAGAGGTAGGGGTCCCTTAATATAAAAAGTAGATTTTTCAATCCATTTCCACCTCGAATTCACGCGAATGTGATTACATGTTAGGGCTTCCTACGTACCGCGAGTAACCAAATGTTCACAAAGTTTCCTAACCTAATTTTTAGTTGTTTTTTTTTTTACACGGTATTCCGCATATTGTCAAGTATAAATAAAGTCAGGATTTATCACGAGGCCAGAATAAAAGGCAGATACGTTCTGAATGGTAGGAAATTGTCTGTACAGCGTTTCACTTTGAATACTTTTCTATTTCACCTTTTTTTCTTTTCCTTTCATCTTTTTTCTTAGATTTTTTTCATCATCACATCTTTTTTTATCTTCATTGTCATCGTCATTATCATCATTATCATGATCATCGTCAATATCATTATTTTCATTTTTCAATTTTTTTTTTTCTCCCATATCTGGCACTCTTCTATTTAGGCTGTTTTCACGTTTTACGGTAATTTACTTTGCTGGATTATTGCATTGCATGGAAAAATATGGCTTTATCCGAATGCTATTTAACAAAGGCAATACACTGTACGATTACATTTTGTGTATATGTGTGAGTGAATGTGTATGTAAGAGTGCATGCGTGCGCGCATGCACATACGTGTATTATATGTAAGATATACGTGCATGCGCGCCGATCATGTGTATACACAATTTTAAATGTATGTACTAATCATTTTAATCTTTCGAAAAGGCAGATCCAGTATTCATAAAAGGACCGTACAATATATTCGATCACTTGTATGAAAACTGCTGGATTTTGACGATAGATTATAAATATCATTTGTACATTAGCATGTAAAAAGCATTACGCTACGTACATCATGATCATTCGTTTCCCGTAACGTCCTTTTTTCTTGTGACGAAAGCTAAATTGTAAACTTTTTCAACGGGTACCGGTTCATCGAGCCATTGAATGTGTAGCTATCGAAATATACATGTTCACATATTGCTTTTATACATATATATGTTCATGTATAAATATCGATACAATTTCCATTCTCGTAATTTATATGCGTATGTATATACGTATTATGTGTACATGTATGTGTATATATATATGCATATATAAATATATAAACACACGCATATACAAAGGCAGAAAGAAGACACCTTCCACGCGCAAAGTGTCTACAAAAATATTTGTGTAGTAGATCCAGATTTGCGGTATAAGATTCGACGTGGTTGCGGATCAGCCACGTGTTACCAGTCTTGAACATAGTGACTAATTCGTTCATGGACGAAGCATACGATCATGTGATACGTATAATATATCGTACATTTTTCAAAATCGCGAGCTTCGATTCCACCGTTTCTGTCTTGATTTTTGTGTTAAATAAAAGTAACATAATATTCGTAAACGACTTACTATATTTTGTTGGTTTTAAAAACCAAAATTTAATGCTTAATATCTCGATATCTAGATAAATCGCATTTACTATTCAAAAAAAGCAACTTAATAGAGTACATGTACATTTTATTCAAGTATATACACATATATATATATTTATGCATTTACATATGTACATACACGCGCGCATAAACCCATACAGGCACAGACACAACATGGACATTCACTAAATAGACAAACAGGCAAAAAATTACATGCGCGCGCGCATATATACACATCTACATATATATATATATGTGTATATGTATAAATAGGACGTAATAAAAAAGAACCTACCCTATAGATACGTATTATCAAAAGATTTTCCATTGATCGTAAAAATATGATTCGAGTGACACGTTCAAACTTTTCCATGAACCGTATTTTGTAAATCTGTTATAGCAATCAGTGTATAGGACTCAAAAAAATACCGCTTACGTTATCCATATACGTAAGGAGTATGTGTCACTAAGTAGAAGAACGGAACACGGCCCAAAACTGAACCGTACAGGCGATCTTCGAACGCTGTATCGAGATGTATTTTTTCTTATTTTTACATCATAAAATTTGTAGAAAATAAGAAATGAAAAAACTATTACTACAACCAATTATAGATTATTTTTAATCAATGATTACATCTACAATGATTCTCATGTAAACGAATCATTTCTTCATCTTCTATTATATTTTGAAACATATCTTTTTCATTTCGATGCTGCGTTCGAAAACTCGCTATGATACTTATGTACACGGAGCCGAGCTGTTCAAGACTAAAGTGCCTATCGTGTACGATACGTACATCTTGTCAATTATTTTCTATTAAATTACTATCTTCTGTAAATGCAATAAATGTGTATAGAATAACGAGCAGTTTGACGAAAACGCACTTGCACTAAGCATGCGTAATCGTGTGTCGTAAATGTTTAAACGAGAAACGAATAACTCAGTGTGAGTCAATAAAGATGGGAAGAATGATAGCCTGGAACAGCTCCGACGTGGCAATAAAAAATTTGTTCGATTCAACTCAAATCTAAAAACTCGCTACTTTTCGTACTGCACTACGGTAGGCTGGAGTTTAGGCTTTCTGGCAAACGATAGTTCATCATATGATATGGCGGACTTGCAGGACTTCCCGGTTGACTATTCATGCCAAGATTACTCGAACCACGACCGCGTTTTCGCCTTTGCAATATACCTTTCCTAACCATATAGAATCGAATCGTACTTATCGGAATTTTGTACTTTTCTGAAGCAACTTGAAACGTCATACCACGTGCTACCATATCCGAAGCTTGCTTCAATTCCTCTTCCGAACGTCTTTGTCGTCTTTGATAACCTGAAAATTATATAAGAGCAAATATAATAAAAAAAAAATCTTGTTCATCCTGTTGGATTATTTAATTGCAATCTAATAAATTTTCAGCCAATGATTAATCAATAGTCAATAGTCAATATTCAATATTAAATATTTTTAAAATTTAATGTTATTTATTGCGTTGAAATTTGTAACATTATAAATAACAAAACATATAAAATTTTATAAAAAAATATGCATAATTTTGGTAAAGCAAAGTTCTTTGATTTATTTACTCAATTTATGCTTATTTATTAAATTTTTTATTATTATTATTTATTCTTTTTTTGTTCTTTTCCTTTTTACCTTCAATTGCAGGAAACGGGCTACTAGGATTACAATTGCTGCTTGGTACCATACTAATGGAATATGGCTTGACATCTTGCTGTTGGGTAAACTGCTCGTCTGGTTCCATTCTAACCATGCCCTGAGTCTCAGTTAAAGTTGCTTCACAAACGCTGAGTGCTTTTTCCAAATGTTGTAATGCCTCACTGTGCTCCATATTCATAAAATTTGATGAATTAGAATTCTGTGGAACTGGTGTAGTACTGTGTGATGGAGCATTTGCTGTACTAGATGCAGCAATTGATGTATTCTCTAGAAAATTAGTATTCGAAGTTCCATCCTCAGATGGAGTTTCCTCAGATTTATAATCAGATCCATCCTGTTGTGTGATCGTAGGTGCAACAGTAGCATTAGAATCGCATTGTTGTGAACCACTTTCACTCGAAGAATTATCACTTGATCCTTGAGTAAATAAACCACGAACCTGGTGATATAGTTATTAAGTAAGAATCAATGCAATCTATATGTATCTTTTCTAGAATACCATATAAATATTTAATATATAAATAAATTTTTATTTAAAAAATATTTTTATTCATTTACCTGCAAAACTTCAGCAGCTTGCATTAATTTACCAAGTTGTTGTTGTTCCACATATACTTCACCACGATACATAAACTCCACTAATGCTTGAAGTTCCCACATTCTCATATCTCTCAAAAATATAATAGGATGAGTGCAAGGTATTTCTAACAATAAACGTTCCAAATAATCACTACAAGCGGATAATACCACTTTGTGACACTTTATTGAGCCTCCATCACAGGCTAAAGTGACATCAACAAATTGTTCAGAACTTAAAAGTTTTGGAAATGCACTGTGCATATTTGATTGATGAGAGTTCCATGAAACGCAAAACTGTTGACGATCCCCACCAGGATAATTACCCGGCGTAGGCAGGTTGCTTCCGCTTTCCATTATTCTGCAGCTTTAGAATAAATTTCCTGTCAATATCAATATATTTTTCTTTATATTTCACATATTTTACATTTTTATATTTTAAAAAAATTTCATAAAAATATTATAACTATCAAATATTATAAAATATCAAAATTATCTAATGTATTTTAGATATTAAATAACCATTATACATACAAGCTATGATTTAAATTATTGTGAAATAAATATTGTGAAATAAATTATTGTAAAATAAATAATATTGTAAACAATAAAATCCATTTAGTATTTCAGAGTTTTGGTATTTTAATTTTTACTTGTATAAATATATAAATATAATATAATAATATAATATATAAATATAATATAAATATATATCATATCGTATATACATATATATATATATATATTTAATTATTATTGTAATTTTATTTATTTCTCTATAATCAAATATCTTAATTTCTTATCAATGTAGTAACTTCAGAATATTTTATATATTTCAATTAAAATCTTTCTCATTAATGAAAATTTATTGGACTCAAAAATTATAAATAAAAAAATACATATTATATATATATATATATGTGTGAATTAATGAACAAATTAATTATGAATATTTTTTTTATCAAATAATAATATTATAATAAAATACTTTAAAATAAATATTGACATAGATTCCATATAAGGTAATGAAAATATGTTTACATAAATATAAAATATATAAAGATAAAAAATAAATTATATTTATTTAACAAAATTTGTTTAGAATAATGTACAATATGGCTGTATTACTAAAGAAATTTTAGTATCAACTATACAAATTTATCCACTACTATAAATAATTATATATAAATGCGTAATATATAATTGAAAAATATAAAAGATATACCTGCGATCCAATATTCAAATTGGTAATTTTATTGTAGCTTAGCGCAATTATAAAGGAGAAAATCAACATCGAGAAGCCTTTAAAGAAAATCCATGGCACTAGCCGAGAACGAATGTGCAACAAAACAAATCTGTCGTTGGAAGCACATAAATGAATTCCTCGGAAAAAATGTTCAAATACAAACTTTAGTTATGCGGCGTTTATCGTAATCACGTGCTCAAAGCGTACTAGCCGACAGGTTAACCAAAAAATATCGAATGTACGTGGAGATGTATAAGATTTTTTTGTCAATAGAAAAATGGTGAAATCTTTGTGGGAGACGCTGTCGGCGTGAGTGCCATCACCCCCCAGGAACGCCTTGAACACAAGTTTGGTCTTTCTTTTTAATTTCCGAAATCAAATCCTATGAACTTTGGGAATCCAAACAACGAAATGTAGTATAAATTTTACAGTAAATAATTTCACTCACGAATTTTCAGCTTGGTCGACTCCTCTCAGATTTTCGCGTCGCTTTCGGGAAGAATCCCTTAAGAAAACATTCATCCGCCGAGATTTGCACTAGCTAGGGGAGCTCGAACGAAAGGGTGGGGGTAGTAAGGTTGGGGGTAGCTTAGTGGAACACTAGCGCACCTTTTGCCTTTCCTGAAAACTCTTACGAACGTTAAACTCCCCGAACCTTTGTCTACAACCGGTCTACATATATTTATGCATAGTTATCTATTTATATAGCTATATTATATAAATTTCACAGTTTTTATTAAAAAATTCTATAATTTTTAAAATTATTCTGTATCAAAAATTAATGTTTTTATAAAATATTTTTTTTATATTTTATATCAATATTATTTTTTATTTTATTTAAAATCTTAATCTTCTTTTTCACTGAAAACAATAATTATATATATTGATTAGTTTAAATGATTGAAAATGATGACTTTATAAAAATTTCTTTCTTTTTCAAATTTTTTATTTCTTTCAACATTAAGATTTAACAAAATATATAATTTTCTCGTGTCTTTATTAATTGTCACTATTTCTTCTAACGAATTTCTATATATGTACATTCGCGCCATTATATGAAAACGCTCCATAAACTTTAGAGAAATTAAGGTTATCAACGTTTTCATTGATTCAAGTATGCAACATATAATACTAAAATATTAAACATATGTAGAAAATGATTGGTAATTTATTTTATATAAAATTTTACAATCCAGTATAATATTTTGATTAAATGTATCTGTATTTTTAAATTTTCCATTTTTTTTCGTTTTTCTCATATAGATTATAATAATAATAATTTTTTATCAAGTTATTTTCATATATATAAAAAATTTAAAATTGAAATTATTGATTATATCATATCCAATGAAAATAAATTATCATTTAATTAATTCCATGTGAATTTTAATTGGTTTAGAAAAATATTTCAAGAAATATATATTATTTTATTTAATAATTATTTTATTTTTATTTAGTGATTTTTCATTAACATAAATTTATAATAATGATTTTTCATTTATATGAATTTATTTTATTTTTATTTAATTCTATATGAATCTTCTTGATATGAATTTTAATAACGTAATTTATGATAATAATATGATTAAAATTTATATACAATATTATCATTATTAAAATTAATTTGACACATTCATTGACACATTTATTTATTGTATGAAAATCTTAAATCTTGGTATACTATGATTGAAGTTTAACTTTTTACTTCGTTGGATATTTGATAAACAGTAATTCCATTGTTTTTTTTATTTATTTATATGAATTTTATTATATAAAATAGAAACAAAAGTGCAAATATGTCTAAAATAACTGGTTATGATACACATGATGATGGACCAGGTTTTGTTGGTATTAGATTTTGTCAAGAATGTAATAATATGTTATATCCAAAAGAAGATAAAGAAAATAAAGTTTTAATGTATGCAGTAAGTATTTTATGCAAAATAAATTTTATTTTTGAATCAAATTATTTAAAATTTTTTATTTTTAATTTTATAGTGTAGAAATTGTGATTTTAAACAACTCGCTGATAGCAATTGTATTTATGTGAATAAGATTATGCACGAAATAGAGTAAGTAAAAGTGATAATATATATAACTTGTAAATATATTTATATATATAATTTTTAAATTTTTATCAAAAATGAATTCTTTTTTTATTTTTAAAAATAAATTTATAATTTTTATATATATTAAAAATTTGTTATTGTATTTTATTATAATTTTTTTTATAATTCTAGTGAATTGACACACATTGTCGCAGATGTTATATCAGATCCTACTTTACCAAGAACAGAAGATCATCCATGTCCAAAGTGTAACCATAGAGAAGCAGTATTTTTTCAAGCACAAACTAGACGAGCAGAAGAAGAGATGAGGTTATATTATGTGTGTACTAATCAGCATTGTTGTCATAGATGGACAGAATGAAATTTCAGAAACTTTGTACATATTAAATTTATATATTTAAAATATAAAAACTAAGGATGTATATTATTATAAATTATTATAAAAAAAAATTTTAATAAAACACATTTTTGTATTTTTCTTAATATACTTCAATATAATAATTTATTTCACATATAATAAATACATATTGTAATAATAAAATTAAATTTATGATATATATATATCATAAATTTAATTTTATGTTATATATAAATATATATATTATATATAAATATAATTATATAATTTCTTTAATAATTATTTATATGTATTATAATATATATATATATTTACATGTATCATAAATTATAAGATCATAATAAATTAACTGATTTTTCTGTGATGTAATCTATCATCAAAAATTAAATTTTTTTGAAATTTATATGTACTTATGCGCACGCGTATAACAAAGTTATTTACGCCTCTAACCAATTTTTCTCTAGTCTCGAGATTGTTTTCAATAGGAAATCGACGTTTCGAATATTTTTCTTGTTTCTAGAATTTACGAGAAAGTAATAACGGAAAATAGTAGTGACATCGATCAAATTTCTATAATGCTCTGTTTTTTATTTTATTGATATAACATTTATGTGAGACAGATTAATTAATGGGTGCAGCTCATACGACTAAAGTTATAGAAAAAATGGAGAAGTAAAAATTATTTCTATTATTTTCATAATTGTTTATCATTAATATTGGAAACTATTAACTAATTTTGAAAATTATTTTAGTTCTCAAACTTCGAATAATCGAGAAAAAACAGAAGGACAACCACGCGTAAATAGCAGAGCAAGACCATTATCTATTGAAGGACCATCAAATATGAATAATATCGACCCACAAGTACTTGAACCATTACCAAACCAACCCAGACAACCAACAAATTTACAAGGATTGCTCAGATTTGCTATGGAAGCAACAAATTCTCAGAATGTAACCAGCGATATTCCATTTCAACCTATGGATGAAGAAGTAGGTAGCATAAATATATTTACTTTAATATTATCTACATAATTTTTATAAAAAATTCATTAAAAATCTTGTTTATAGAGACAAGAATTTTTGAAACAAACTCTTTCCTCATTGTCATGTAATATAATTGAGGAATTACAAAAATCCATTAAAGTTTTGTCAAATGTAATTGATCTTCGTCCAGATGATGATACTTCACAACATGAATCTGCTTTAGAAAAAATTGCAGATTTTGTAGATAATATAGACATTGCCAATGATTTTTATAAAATAGGTGGTTTTTCAATATTTGGTCCATGCTTAAACTCTCCACATAGCAGTATTAGATGGAGAGCGGCAGATGTAATTGCTGAATTAGCTCAAAATAACCCCTTTTGTCAAGAAAGATTTTTAGAAACTGGCTTGTTTCCTATATTATTGAATATGATAGATACAGATCCTGCAGAAACTGTTAGAATTAAAGCTTTGTATGCAGTATCATGTAAGTAAAAAATTTTTATAATTATATATATATATATATTAATTTATTTATATATATTTATTTATATTAATTTAATATTAATTATATATATTAAATATAGGCATAGTTCGAGAACATCCAATGTCTTTAAAATACATGGATATAAATGATGGATATTCAATTCTTTTAAGAGCTATGCAGAGTTCAATAAAAAAATTACAAATTAAATCTGCATTTCTCTTATCTTCTTTATGTAGTAAGGAAAATGTAAATGATTTAAAGTTAACATTAGTGAATATGGGTCTAATTGAACAAGCAACAGGTTTACTGGCCATTGGTGATCTACTACCAGAAATTAGGTATCATTTTATAAATTTATTTTTCTAATATAATTGATATTGAATATGTTGAATCAAATTTAATATATTTCAGAGATCAATTGCTAAATATTCTTGATGGTTTGACCAATGATAATTTTTTCCCTGCTTTAAAAGAATGTCGACGACCTGAACTTTGTTTACAATCTACTATAGAACGTTACATAAAAGATTTAAAACAAGAGGAAAATCCTGATCAGATAGATGTATGTTATCGATTATTGAATAAAGTTTTCTCTGATCAGGATACAAATCAAGAAAGATAATTTATAATAATGTTGAATCCCTTTTATGTGTATTAAATTTGTATATCATCAAATATCATTAATAAATAAAAAAAATGTATTTTATTTATATTACATTACACATGTTTTGATTTATTAATTATTTTTTAATAAATGTAGGAATTAATATTTTATGTATTTTTTGCTATATATTGTTTTTGTAAAAGAACTTTTAAGAAAAAAGTATAAATTATATTTTGTAAACAAAATTACATATAGAATGTAGAATATTTTTTGTATATCAATTTTAATGTTCAAACAAACATAAAAGATAATATACAAAAATATCAATGAAGATTTTTTTATTAACTTATAAGCAATTTAAGTTTGATGAATAAGCAATAAATTAGATGAAGTAAAACAGAGTTGATGTGCTAGAGATAGAATTATTTCACTCTCCTTTCATATCATCTAATTACTTAAATAAATATGCAAATCTAAATCAATATTTTGGTATATCAATTTTTATGTTTATATAATAAAATCATAAAAAAATTGTTATATATAAGTTAACTGATATTTATTTTTTATATAAATATTTATTTAAATATTTTCGATTAAAATGTTTTTCTCGTATTAATATAATTAGATGTGATGATAGAAATTTCACATTATATATTAAATGAATAACAATTAAAAATATTTCTTTATCTTATCCTTCTATTTCTTAATGCTTAATTTAAAACTTTCAATTTTACCCGGTTAAATTGTACATGATTTATATATGAATGATGTAAATGATGATGAAGCTATAACGTTTTGTTGGATGAATTTTCATATAAAAGTTTAAAGTTCATTAAACGTTAAAATTAAGAAAGGATAACTATGGCTAATGAAAAATCTACACAGCAAACAGAAGATCAAGAATTAAACGATTTATTAGACAGTAAGTAAATATAATTTGTATAATTTGTCATTAAATGAATATAACTAAAAATCCTAACCTTATATTATATAAATGTTTAACGATTTTATTTTTATTTTTTTTTATATGTTTCTTAAATAGATATATTTAATTTTATTTAAAAACTTTATATAAAAATATGAAAAATGTGATATAGTCAAAATAAAATGAAACAAAGGAGTAAGACGAAAAAAAATAGTAAAATTTTAGTAAATTTTTATAAAGATTGTATAAATATATATTTTTTTTCTATACTAGTAATATTTTTATAAAAATGACCAATTTTTTATTATATAATTTATAACATTTCTAAATTTAAAAAGAAAAAAAAACATTTAAGAACAACAAATACTTTTTTATTTTAAATTTAAGTTTAATAAAAATTATTATTATTTATTAGGTGCTTTAAAAGATTTCAATAAAGAACAAAAATCGGAAAAAGAAGATATATGTAAAGTAAATATCCTTGAATCTATGCCAGATAAGAATATATCTGATATTTCAGAGGATACTTGGACTACAGATTTTATTAAACAAGCAGCAGAACAATTTGAGGAAAATCTACAAAATTTTATTCAAAATGGTAAATTTTATAATATAAAAAAAGATGTAAAAGTGATATAATTATGTAAGAATGATATAATTAAAAAGTTTTTTCATTAGGATCAGATAATGAATTAGGAACTTCTTTTCAAAAAATGGCACAAACAGTTGCTAGTGTAATAAATGATGAAGATAGTTTTGACAGAAATACTGTAAGTACAGATTTCAAATCTGCCATTGCACGAGCATTAAATGATTTATCTACAACATCTGAAAATTTACAGGTAATTATTTTAAAAAATAATATGATTTTTTTTTTTTAATTCTTTGAATCTTTAAATTCATTCATAAAAATATTGTAGAGTGAAGCTGATTTATCAGATATATTTGGACAAGTATCTTTAGAAGATGGTCCTGGTGCTATTTTACCATTTATGCAAGGAATGTTACAACATTTATTATCTAAAGAAATTTTATATCCGTCTTTGAAAGAATTGATAGAAAAGTATTCTGAATGGTTAGAAGAGAAAAAAACAACAGTATCATCCAATGATCTACAACGGTTTACAAAACAACTTAAATTAATGCAACAGGTTATTATACATGATCAAAATAATTATAAAAACATATCATTTCCATAAATATTATATTATTATTTTAAGAGCAGATAAAAATAATCCTTAATTTTAGGTATGTATTGAACTTGATAAAGAAAAAGATAATGATACAGAAGAAATAAAAAGAAAACGTTTTGAAACAATAATATCACTTATGCAAGAAGTACAAGCTTGTGGTCAATTACCTGAAGAATTGATAGGTGAACAGACAGCACCTTTTCAAATTGATACTGAAGGTGATTCTGTGATTCCAACATTATTACGTAGCATGGAATCATCGCAAAACTGTTGTTTAATGTAAATTAATTTAATTATTCGCAATTTTTATGGCTCTATAATAGAAGACATTATTTAAAAAAAAATTGAGATAACAAATTAAGATATACACTCCATATGGGTGTTTATGTGTGTGTGTGTGTATATATATATATATATATACACAAATGATATATGTGAAAATATTTAATATGATTTATTATTCTTAATAATAGTATATTCAACAGATCATGATTGTATAAAATGTTCCTCATTTATAAATTTTCTATGTTTAAGTTTATATGTATAGTTCATTGAGAGATAAAAAATGTAATAACTATTGAATGTTAGTGATATAAAAATATTAATATATATTATCAATTAATACTACAATTTGTAATTATATTATCTCTAAACGAACTATACATATATTATCGTAATTAGATATTTTTATATACTAAAAATAATTTAAGTTATTATTGCACTGGTGGAAAAGTAAAATTTGGTCATTTAGTAGCGCTTTAATTTATATGTACAATTATTCATAGTAATTGTAAAATCTTACTTCTATTTTAAATGTTGTTTAAATATTTTATTGTTACCTTATTTAAATGTTCTTTCTTATAATTCGATTTAAGTGCAATATGTATTTTGTACAATTATTCGTGTTATTATTTTTTTCCGCAATCGAATTTTTTAATAATATCGATTATAATTTTAAATGAAACATTAAATATACATTGTTCAAGAAAGAGAAAAAGAAAAAATAATTACATGAGAAAATAACAACATATGAAATATTATTAAAATACTGCTCCTAATATAGTCTTTTTTTTTATAAATAATATAATAAATATATTTCAAATTTTTGTTTTATTTATGAATATTGATGTATCTCATATATAAATATGAGATGAATATAGATATTTTTTAAATATAAATTACATCAATATAATATAGATTACAAAGGTAATTTATATAACATTTAACAATAAATATTTTTGTTTTATTATATATTATTACTAATTTAATAATTAAGTGAAATTAACATTTTTGAGATCTAACCAAAATCTATAGATGTAGATGATATTGAATAAACTAAAAATTATAATGAAGATAAAGCAGCAACTCCTGGTAAAACTTTTCCTTCGAGTAATTCCAAACTTGCACCACCGCCAGTACTAACATGGCTTACTTTATCTTCCGTTTTCCATTTAGCAACGCAAGTAGCTGTATCACCACCACCAATTATAGAAATAGCACCTTTTGATGTCGCTTCAACAACATTATCCATTAGACTTTTAGTGCCTTTATTAAAATTTTCAAATTCAAAAACACCAGCTGGGCCATTCCATACAATTGTTTTTGCTCTTTTAATAGGTTCTATAAATTGAAATAAAATTGACAAATATTTTTACAATGTTGATATACTATAAATTGATATAAGATAAATTAAAACTTACGACTAAACAATTCTCTTGATTTTGGTCCAACATCAAGTCCCATCCAGCCATCAGGTATACCACTTTCTATATCTGCTGCACCAACAGTTGCATTTTCTGCAAATTTATCTGCCGTAACAAAATCAACTGGCAAATGTATTTGGACTTTATTTTTCTCAGCTTTTGATAATAAATTATTAATAATTTTTGCTCCTTCCTCATCAAATAATGAATTACCAATCTAGATTAAGAATAAATAATTTAAATAATTTAATAAAAATAATTTAAATTACTTATCTTAAATGAAATAATAGTTTTATATGTTTATTATTACTTGCCTTCATATTTTTCGATATTTTTAAAAAAGTATAAGCCATTCCACCACCTATTATCATTTCATTAACTTTATCTAGTAAATTATCAATCAACTGTATTTTATCTGCAACTTTAGCACCTCCTAATATTGCTAAAAATGGTCTCTCAGGATTCTCCAATGCTTTGGCAAAATATTCTAATTCTTTCTTTAAAAGAAAACCACTAGCTCTTGTCTCATATCCTTCACCAAGCATAGAACTGTGAGCACGATGAGCTGTACCAAAGGCATCATTAACATAAATATCTCCTAATTTTCTCAATGATTTCCTAAATTCCTCTACTTTTGTTTTATCTGCTTTTATCTAATAAAATGAAATAAATTACTTTATCAAATTTACTATATTGATAATGATATTATCATATATAATTTACTTACTTTTTTTCCATCTTCTCCTACTCCTTTACCTTCTTCTTCTACATGAAACCTTAAATTTTCAAGTAAGATAATGGTTCCTGGTTCTGGATTAGCACATGCATTTTCAACCTCTGACCCAACACAATCATTTAAGAATAAAATTTCCTTTCCAAGAAGAGACTTTAATTCATCAGCTACAGGTTTTATAGTATACTTCATATCTTTTTTACCATCTGGACGTCCCAAATGTGACATTAAAATAACAGATTTAGCTTTTTTTGAAAGAGCATATTTAATTGTATCCAAAGCAGCAACAATTCTTTGATTATTGGTGATTTTACCATCTTTTAAAGGTACATTGAAATCTACCCTATAATAGCATTAAACTTAATGATTAACTATATGCTTGAATTATTACTAAATTTACAGTTTGATTAATAATAAATAAAACACATTAAGTTATTTTCTTTTTAACCTATGATTACAGAATATCAATTATTATATATTAATATATATCATATTATATTTGAAATTAAAACATACGAAACGTGAGAATATATATTTCATATAATAGTGATATTCTAACTGAATTATTAGAAATGCATTATTAAGAAAAGTACTTACCGTATAAGTACTCGTTTATCTGTAAGATCAACTTTATCAATGCTGAGTTTATTGAGTGCCATGCCTTTTGATGTTGAATATGTTAAATTTGGTATAATAGTACTTAAGACAAGAAATGTATTATTAATGTTCCTCAATGTTAATGTAGTTTGTTCAACGTTCCTATTAGTAAAACTTTTGATCACTTTGGAATATTTTCTATCGACACACTTCGTTTCAACAAAGTCAAAGCAAGGTCGAAGTATACAGCGACCTCTTAAAAACTTTTGAACTATACGCATTGCAATGGTTATGAACTTATTTTATGCGTAATGATTGTATGGATTGTATGATGCTAGTTTCATCATATAATGAGAAAAGTTTGAATTATTAGCATTTAATTTGTTATTCATTTGTTGTTTATAATGTATATATTTCATATATAATGATTCTGAAAACTTAGAAAATTTTAGAAATTAATATTATTGAAATTTTAAAAGTTACCAAAATTAAATTAATTAATTAAAAAGTTAAAAAAATAAATATAAATATAAAAATATTCATTTGAATAAAAAAAATATAAAAAACGAAACACATGAAAAATTAAATTATATAAAAATTCAGATTTGGATAATTAGATATAAATTTATTGTAACTTAAAATATTTTATAATTTTTATAAAATTTTTTATAAAATATTTAAAAATTTTTTATAATTATTTTATGAATTTTCAAATTGATTCAGAATTAATAGAGAATAATTGATTATTTAAAAAAATTTTTTTTTAAGTATTGTTTTAATTAATTTTTGTTAGCATTTTTATAAAATTTTTATAAATTTTAATAAAAAAATATTTTTAAGAATATGTAGTATGAGTTACAAATAATCCTTTTATCGCTATCAATTAATTATCATAAGAAAGAAGTTATCTTAAAATTTTAACTCTTAAAATTCGATGACAATATTTTTTTATTATTTTTATTTGTCATAAAATATAATTAGAATAAAATTCAATGAATTTTTAAAGCAATAGTATAGGATGTTACAAAAATGCGAAAACATCTGTTAATTGAAGATTTTTAATAATTTTGAGCAACATTGTTTTCATTACAAAATTTCGTTTTTGTTAACAAATTATTAATAAAAAACATTGGCCAATTACGAAACATGTAATTTTTTTGAGCCGCGATAATGTTTACTTAAGTGCTATCGATCGAAAATAAACAAATCCAAATAACATATATCGAAGAAAATATGTTAAATATTATATAGTTTATTTATTGTTCATGATATAATTCGATAAATTTTTTATCAATAAAAAAATATTTGTTACATTCAATAAATTTTCTTCGATATTTTATTGTTTAGACTTGTTCGTGTTCGGTTGGCGACACAATTAAAATTATCATCGCGGTTCGACTAGACTATGCGCCTATGATTAGCTATTGTTTTTTGGTTAATAATTCGTTAAAACTGTAATGAAAGTTTTTGAAAAAGAAAATATTAAAATTACTTAAGAATCTCCAGTTTACGAATTCTTATTTTGTATATAATATATAAATATGTACAAAATGAAGATAGTGATGTATTCAATACACTTTATTTATTTATTAAATTTGTTAAAAATTTGTTTAAATATATTGGCTATATGAAAATTGGCTATTAAACATTAAATTAACAGAGAAAATCATTTTCAATTTAATCCAAAGATTGTTATTTATGAAAGTTTGTATGCACGTGGAGCATAATAGGTTATATATTGAGCAATTTTTTGTCGATATTTCTTTTATTAAAATCTCTTTTATTAAAAATTAAAAATAAAAAAATTTTTATTTTTTAAACAATTTTTTTTCAAATAAATTTTTTTATTTTTAATAAAATTTTATAAATATGTAAAACAGTAGTTTATATATGAAGCAATTTTTTTTGGCCAAATATTTATTTTAAAAAGATAAAATTAATATTTAACATTTCAGTACGTTTTTTTATTTTTTTTATGTTTTTTTAAATATAATTTTGTAAAACAGAATAAAATTTAAAAAAATATTCATAGTGCTTATTTCAAAAAATGAAATTGTATCAAAAATTGAAAAAATATTGAAATCTTTAGGAATTGATTTTATTTCTTCAAACAGATTTTCTGTTGGCAAAAAATTCTTCTATATAATATATTATATACATAAACGATTATTTTAAAATAAAACTTTCAGATTAGATGATTTCTCTATAAAATAGTTATTTTATATATTTAAATACTTTTGTATATGTATTTATATAATGTTGAAACATATAATATAAATTATTAATTATAAAAAATAATATATAAAGTATAAAACGAGGAAATAAAATTCACATTAATATTTAAAGTATTTAAAAAATTAAAAATACAAATAACAAAAAATCATCGATTGATTCAATAATTGGATTATATATTGATAAAAATTTATATATATATATTTTATTATTCTTATATAAATATTTATATAGCATATATCTTTATATATATTGGATAGATATACTGATAAACATATATTTTATATTCCATAAGCAGAATTTAATCAACGTCTGATATTTTGATATTCTGTATGCGATTGATGACCGTTGCTATTCTTGATTTTGGCATAACGTAGTTGTTGCCAGTTTATTTATCTGATTTCAAAGAAATTGTAGCATAATTAAACAAAGAAGAAATAAAAATTAATTTTTTATTAATACGCATATATATGTCACTCGTTATTCAATTCAATAATGAATTATATTTCAATGAAATCAATAAAACTTCCTCCAAACAAAAAATAATGAATTTCGGATTAATTATCTAGAAAAATGGTGACATTCGTTGAATATAAGAATCATGCGAATTCTGTGCGAGCATGCTTTAACCAATGCTGTACCGAAATAACACAACGTTTCTAAATATGAAGACGAAATATGTGAAATAGTCATATGTATTTTTTTAAAAAAGAAAATATCGACTATAATTCTTCATTCATCAAAAGATAGAAGAAAGTAATAGATACTATTATCATATTATATATTTAAATTATACATTAATTTCGAAAATATTATATTTATTTTATTATAATTATATTGCCAATCTTTGTTTATAATAATATATTTTTATTATTATTATAATGTTTGTTTATTATAATCTTTGTTTATAATAATATAATCCGTGTAATTTCCAAATTTCTAATTTATCGAAATTTAAATAAAATATTCATGAAAGTAATATTTGTTGCATTATTATATTTATTATATTCATTATATTCATTATATTCATTGTCATTATTACTAATGATCGATTACCAAATACCGAAGTTATATAATTTATAAAAAATCGAATACCAAAATTATCAAAAACCAATCATTTATAATATAAAAAATAAGAATGATTGCGAATATGAAGTTGAGTATCAAAGATGAATGATAGATTAAATGCTAGACTATGTATGCGATAAAAAACAAAAGATTCGGTAGTAATATATATATATATATATATATATATATATATATATGAGTGTATATATATTATATATAAGAGTCACCCGTAATCGGTCGGTTCAAAGCGCGTGGCTAGTCAAGTCACAAAGAATATGATTAGGGTATACTGGGATACGGGGACCGAGGTGAACGGGATGGAAGGTAGGGAAAATCGAGGAGAGAAGGAGGCGATGGAAGTAAAGGAACATCATACTGGTCATGTCAGTGTGTGTCCAATGCCAGTAGAACGCGACGACTATCGCTTTCTGGCTCTAGCTCGCTCGTCACAGAACTTAGGCCACCGGTTCGTAAATGAACTGACGGTGCTTATCTAGATCGCAGTGGCGAATTTTTATTCTGATTGTGCTCTAGACAAGGAGTAAAATCGTGAAATCATTAATCAGAAATTTTTCGTATCGTTTGTATCAATTACATCGAATCAATCGATCGTTCGTTTCTAGTGCATCGATCGACGCATCGATCTACCACCACTGCTCTTGCTACTGTTATTGTTGCCACCGCTCGCAAACATCGCTTTGTCATCGTAATCGTTCTACCTGACGTCGTCGTGTTTGTGTAATCATCTTTCCACTCGGCACGATTTTTTGCGACGTGTTTTCTCTTTACTCAAAACTATGAAGTGGTATGTGATTATCTCTTTTGAGATATAATATACGATTTCCCCAATGATTCAATTCCCCATTCGATCTTTTTTCCTTTTTGTCTTTTTCCAAGAATGATACTTGTTCTGATGTGTCTACATCGTTTTTGCGTTCTCTAACCTGCCACTTGTTTTTACTTCTTATTATATGTATACAATGTATGTACGTTATATATAAACATACGTGTATATTTCTTTTTTTTTTTAATAAAACGTCTAAAAAGTAAATTATATATGCATAATTATACATGCATATATCTGTATGCATTTATGTATCCATAATGAAACAATAATATAAATTTCAAATTTTTGTTTGTGAAAAAAAGAAACAGAGAGGAATGATTACAATAAAAATACTTAACATTGACATTGACAAAAATTTTATAAGCAGCAAAGCTACTTAGAAAAGTACCTTGGCGAGGAGAAAGATGCTACTTTACGTTTCATATACACACAGAGTGGGGTCGTTTAAAAATAGATGTTTAAACTTAAATTATGCCCCCTGGCGAATGGAGTTAGTAATTTAAGCATTTCGAAATTTGATTATTCGATTTTTGTCAAACATATGAAACAAAAAATTAACTAAATGTTCGTTGGACAAACACTCGCGTATTTCGTTCAGTTTGAAAACGTTATTTTATCGGTCAGAAAAAAGTTTATTCTTTTATTCATAAGTGATATGATTCCAAAATAAAAATAATTATATTCTTCGTTTACAGTTATAACTTGAAATCGTATACGTTTATTGTATATGTTGAAATACATATTTATAATCGATGATCTATATTTGTGTAGGACATTATATATATAAATACATATATACATACATATATATATTTATACATATGTATGTATAATATACAATATATATTATATATAATTTATTTTATTAATTTGTAAAAAAATGTTACTTTTCATAATTACTGTCATAAAATGTTGAGTTTTTAAAAAGAAAATTAGAATCGCTCCGAATAAAAGAACAATTCTTACCTTGAGCATGACATTCAATCGCGAACATGTGAGAAATGCACGGCTTCTGCGTGACTAACAATAAATTCACACGCACGCGATTCGGCCATGTCGCTGTTAGGTATGGTATCTGGACCAATTCTAAATTATATGTATAGGATTATTTACATCAATCAATCATTATTTAATTTATATCATGTTTAACTTATGTTTAATCTTTAGAAAAATATTTTTTCTTCATTTTTTTAATAATATTTAAATATACATACAAAATAGAATTGATTTATTTGAAGTTAAACATAGAGTATGTTCACTACATATGTTTATTTTTGGAAAGAGGGAAACAATTTTTAAATTTGTCTCTTTAAGAAAAAATATTATTAAAACAATAATAAATACTTATATGTATTTACATAAATCTTTTAATTATTAGAATCAATATGCAGCATAATTCTTTTGCCAATGGATTCAAAAGCAGAGCTAATTAAATACTATACTATGCTGATAATCCTATGTTCACATATACAAATACAATTGTTTTCGTATGCCTTTCGTAGTCTTGTCATCCAATTGATGACAGATCTTTATATACAGAAATGGGATTGTCGCCGAAAATATTGCTTTTGAGTCTACTGGCAAGAATCATCTTGTATACAAATACATATACGATGTAAGATGTTAAGATAAGAAATATTTATCTTAATGTTACCCTAATGTTAAAAAATACTTTAATATCTTTATACGTAAAATCAATATCAACATCAGAATGAATATTTATATAATAATTATAAATGCCAATTTATATAAATATATGTGTAATCATTTATCAGAAAATTACATTGATTTGTAGCTCTCATATTATATTATTTCATTTTTTATGTTGTATCGCTTAAAATTATATATACAAAGTATTCACAATTCTACATATTTATCTTCTTACTTAACATCTGTTTCTTGTATATAATAATTTCATTATAACCATTCCAAAAATTTATGTATTCAAATATATGTTATTATTACGAAAGAATAATAAAATAGTACTATAAATATGAGGAATACTACAACATAGACTGATATGTTTTTAATATACGAACATATATTGATTTTATATTATATTATACAAAGATTAAAGATTTTTTTGAAATCATTGATTTATTTAAATAAAAAAGAAAAGTATATATGCTTTACATTTTAAAGAGATATTTTTTATCGATGTTTTTTTAATATCTATTAAATATTCTATTTTTTACATTAATAATATTTGTTTTTTATTAAGAATAAAAGAAATTAAAAATAAATATGTCAAATATAATGAAATATAAAACTTAATTATTTAATTATTATTTAATAATTAATTATTTAATATAATTTTTATTTATTAAAAATGCAAAATGTATAAAACTTTAAATTTTTTATTGATATTCTTGACAAAATAAATGAACATGAATACGAATATTTTTCAAATTATTTTCTATTTTATGCATATTGCGTATAATTTTAAAGAACTAAAAACAAACTTTGATAATCAAATTTCTAAAAAATTAAAAAATTATTGAAATTATTAATTAGAATTATTAAAAAATTAGAGATAATAAATAACCACAATCAACTATGATATAATATATATATATATTGTACATTTAATCCACTTTTACATTTAATTCCACTAAAGTCCGAAATGTATTGATTTTTGATAATATCCAAAATATAATATCATATTTATAAGGTTTCGAATTATAATTAGATAAAATATATATTTCTATGTTAGAGTAATAATAGACAAAATATATATTTCATTTTAATATAACATTTAATATAACATAGATGCAGGCGGCCACCTTGCAGTGCGGCGGCCGCATTCTTATCTAGCCTAACAGATACCAATTCATACGACATAGATCTATGCACCCGGTATAACTTTGTTTTTGAACTGTTGTATAGGTTAGGCTAGATAAGAATGCGGCCGCCGTTTATGTTCATACAAGATTAAATTTAATAAATATTTAAATTTTTTAATTTCTTCTTCATAAAAAAAATAATTTTTCATAGAATATTTTTTATACTTTCATAATTTATTGATTTAAAATAAATATCTTTTAATTATTATATTTTTTTTGCTTAACTTAGAACAAATAAAATGCGATTTATAGAATACACAAACTTATGTATTGTTTTTATCGAATTTTATCTATTATTGCAAAAAAGTTGTGGTTTCATTTAGACAAAATTAGGATTGTTTAATTCGGATTTCTTTTCTGTATATATATATGTGTGTGTTTGTGTATACATTACACATATCATATATGTGTAAAGCTTCACGTGTAAAACTCGATAAACATGTGACAATATCAATAGTAATAATTTTTTGCTGAATGCTATTTTATAATACATTAATGAATATAAAAAATATTTAGTTAATTTTTTCAGAATAAACGAAGAAAAGAATAAAATCCTGGATATACGATGAATACGCTGAATATGACATTTAATTCCGAATTCTGAATGATTGAATCGCGAAACGTTTGAAATCATAGAGGGAAAAGATAGGACTATGAACATCGATCGAGCATTCAAGTCGCTATCTTGCGGCGTTTATAAGCATTACGAATGCCGTGGTACGAAATCGAAAAATGGCCGTTTCATCGGTGTTTGACGAGATCTAGTACAGCTTTCATGAACATATTCGATATGTCTTATTCGTGGTGAAAAAAGTGATTATAAGAATAGAACGAATAGTGTAATATTAATACAAAAAAAGTAAAATTACGAGCGATCGATTGACCGCCTTTGAGTGAAAGAAGCTGATAGGGTCGGAGGGGTGGGGTAGGGTGGGGTGTGGTAGGGTGAGAGTGAGGGAGGGTGAACGAAGAGAAGGAGAGAAAGGGATACGAAAGGGTGAGGTGAAGATAGAAACTAGCGGGAAGGGGAAGAAATAGTGGTAGAAAGAATTGAGGAAAAAGGGGAAAAGAAAAGAGATGCAAACGGGAAGTGCGGGATCGTGAAATAACGCACTGCCTAAGAAGAGTTTGGATTGTGTAAAAACGTCATCAACGATTACCAGGCGACATTGTTAGTGGAAATGAAATATTAATCATATTTGGATTGGTTGGTGCGTGCGCGAAGAAGATAGGAAAGACTATACATATAATAAAAAGTTCTGCAATGAATTTTTAAAATCAAAAAAGCAAAGCTATATTTTTTTTTATAGCTGTATTTTCCTTTTTAACTTATAGTTATTAGATTCGATCTTGTTCAATTCTATTCATAATAAAAGTTAATCTAAATTAGGACATATTAGCAACTTGTATAATTTTCTTCTTAATAGTTATTGCGAGTATGAAATAATATAAATCTATAAACGATTAGGCTGAAAAAGAAAGAACTGAATGACACTAAGTGACGGGTCGAACGTGGTTAAATGATTGGTAGAATAGACAATCGCCCCCTTCATACCCGCTGCACCCTTTACTCGCACGTAATCATGGCTGCATAACACAGGGCGCTCAATATCGACCAATTTTCTACTATAATATGTTTTAGGTTAAAAACCTAACCTGTCACAGCCGCAGGGTGTGTCGTTTGTCTCACACTGACAGCTGTAAAGTTTGCTGCGTCGAATCATTTCACATTCAGCTACTCGCATTGCGCCGATAAATTTCGATTATCCTTCCATCTTTATATCTATTTTTGCTTGCTTGCATCGTCGCTTGTCGCATATCAGACAAAGGCTAATAGAAACCTGAAGATTATCAGCATGCGAATATTCTTTTTAAATTTTAACGAATCTCGTAATAGGATTCGCTTACGCTTTTTAGGCATCCTGATCATTCTACCACTTTGCAGCCGAGGAATGTAGGCGACGAAAGTACGGATCAGAATAATAATATAACTATGATGAGTGAAGATCTGCTGCAGCCTGGCCATGTGGTCAAAGATCGCTGGAAAGTTGTAAGTCATTGTATTAGTAAAATTACAACAGTATTAATAAATTTTTCTATTTTTTAAATATATTTTTTTAAAATATTTTTATTATTTATTTTAATTTATAATGATTTTTTTTTATCATTTATATAGGTCAAGAGAATAGGAGGTGGTGGATTTGGTGAAATTTATGAAGGGGTAGATTTTATGACTAGAGAACAGGTTGCATTGAAGGTAGAATCAGCACGTCAATCAAAACAAGTTCTTAAAATGGAAGTGGCAGTATTGAAAAAACTTCAGGGTTTGTTATTGTTTTATATCATTAAATTAGATAATTTAACATAAAAATATACTCTTATATCTTATAATATACTTTACTTTTTGATAATGCAAATATAATAAATTTAATAATATAAAAATACAATTATTATATATAATCATTTAATATATTATATTAATTATTATATTAATATTATATTTTATGACATTTATTTATAATATATAATATTTGTTAATAAATATTTTTAATTATTTGTTATAGGTCGAGAACATGTATGCAGGTTTATAGGTTGTGGTCGTAATGATCGATTCAATTATGTTGTGATGCAATTACAAGGAAAAAATTTGGCTGAATTACGACGTGCTCAGCCTCGAGGTGCTTTTTCATTGTCTACCACTCTACGTTTAGGACTTCAAATTCTTAAAGCAATTGAAAGTATACATCGTGTAGGCTTTCTTCATAGAGATATTAAACCTGTAAGTATATTTTAATTTCTCTGTTTTTTCAGAATAGTTGTTTATTTCAGAATATTTTTCATAATTCAATTTTTATTGAATTTTCAATAATCTATTCTCAATCTATAGATATTGATATAATGATTTTGATGTTGTATTTTATTTTCTTTTGCATTGATATAAATATCTTCATTTGATTGATTAGGCAACATGTTATTTAAAATTGATTTTTATCGTTTATTTATATTATGACCAGATTGTATACTATCAAATGAATAAAATTCATGTACACTATTTAAAAGGTAATATAAATAATTTATGAATATAATATTATATAATATATTAACTTATTTCTTGATAATTAATAATTAATATTTGCAGTCAAACTTTTCAATGGGACGACTTCCACATACCTCGAAGTTGGTTTATATGTTAGATTTTGGTTTGGCTCGTCAATTTACGACGGGTACTGGTGAAGTTAGACCACCTCGTAGTGCGGCAGGATTTAGAGGAACCGTCCGGTACGCATCTGTGAATGCGCACAAAAATAAAGAAATGGGCAGACATGACGATTTGTGGTCATTGTTTTATATGCTAGTTGAATTTGTTAATGGTCAACTTCCATGGCGAAAAATAAAGGATAAAGAACAGGTATATATATTATAGATGTTATAAATTCTTGATTTGATCACACATTTTTTTGATTACAAATAAGTGATTATGTTTAAATTTTAATGTGGGTTTCTTCTATTTCCTTCCTCTTCTCTTCTCTTTTCTCTTTTTTTCTTCTACGATTTTTATTCCCTTTTCCCTTTTTCGACTTCTATCTTTCGTTTCTTCATCTAGGTTGGTCTTATGAAAGAAAAGTACGATCATCGTTTACTTTTAAAACATCTTCCAGCGGATCTTCGTGTATTTCTGGAACATATTCAGGTATACATTTATAAAAATTTTTAATATGATATTTTTATTATTTAATATCAATATGCAATATTTAAAATTTAATAAATAATAATATCTGCTCTTAAATTGTATCTTAATCAAATGCATGTGTGCGAACAGTGAAAGGAATATCCTTTTTAGAGTTTGGGATATGCGGATAAACCAGATTATGCAATGCTGGCAGGTTTATTTGAACGTTGCTTGAAACGTAGAGGAGTGAAAGCTACTGATCCCTATGATTGGGAGAAACCATTTATATCGAATGAAAGTTTACCAACTACTAGATCTCTACCTAGTAATCATCAGGTCGCTATGCCTCCAGTATTGACCACAGCAACTACGATTAATCAACCACCAACTACACCAAATGTCGACACAAATAATCAAGAAAATGTTGAACCTGATAACAGAAAAGAATTAGATGTAAATTTAAATAATATTTTAATATTTACATATATGTTAATAGCTAGTGTAAGAGTTAAATATAAATGATATATTTAAATATTTTTTATAAATATAGGCACAAATGGATTATGAAAGTATATGTAGAAGAAATAAACAACGAGGAGTAGAAGGATCTTCGGTGCCGTTTACATCAGCTATCAGCAATCATGGTCGAGATAAAAATTGTAATGCGACGATACCTACGATGGACAATACTCATCAACAAGCTGGACAACAAGCTCAAGGTTATTATTAAATATTTAATTATATTTATTTAATTATATAAAATATTTAGTATATTTAATTTTTATTATTAAATTGAAATTTCGTAGCTTTTTAATAAATTTTTATATCATAAATTAATTATATTAATTAATATATTATAATACTAATTATAATATTATTTTAATTTGTATCTTTTTATTATTTTATTTTTATAGATTCACCTAAAAAGAGGCGTGCAGTTTCAATGGCAGCAGAACCACAAACAGGGGTGGTAGACAATGAAGAAGATGCATTAATGGCTTCCGCTCGTTCCGCTTCAGAAGTTCCTCGCAATAAAGTTGGAGTCAATGCTGCAGCACCATTAAGGAAATCTGCAAGTGGTGCAACATTTGCTAGATTACGAGTCACACCTGCAGTTGAAACAGCACCTGGCGAACCTCCCAGTCCTCGAGTACAAACTGAAGTTGATGCTTCTTACTGTTCCTATGATGTTACCAATCCAAAATATGTTGGCAATCAGAGTCCTGTGCGTGTAATGCTTCAGATTTATTACATTCCAATTATAAAGAAATAATTTTCATTTAAGTGTTTATTCTCATAGTATCTTTGTGTTTATTCTCATAGGTTACGGAACAGAGAGAACCATTAAAAAGAGAACCACGAAGAAGAACAGAAGGACGTCAACAGACAAGAACTAATCGTGCTGCAATAAGAGACTATTCCATTACTCAATTTGCACAGATAGATGATGATAATGTATCAGCATTACAACAAGTAACTAAAGGTGGTGGTGGTTTGACACTAGCTTCTCAATGGAAATCACAATTCGATGATTCTGAAGAGACTGATAATGAATGGAAAGGAGAAAATTTACAAAGTCCCGAACATAAAGGAATTACTATGCCAGTTATGGTTCCACAGGTAAAATTTTAAATATTATATTTTGTTATTGATTATGATTTAATACTTGGACTACAATTAAGAAATGTGTAAAATGAATTTTTTATTATCCAATAAGAAATTTTCATGAGCTTTATAGCTTATTATTATTACACATATCGAACACATTCACGCACGTATATAATTTTTTTTAAATATATCCAATTACAAGTGTGTGTATTGATATTTTAGCTATCTGGCCCATAATTGATGTCTTCCATTGATGCGCTTCTTATGTTCTACAATCGAATTGAGACCTCTTTATATATCATTATTAAGTTTTTTGTTTTTTTCTGTATTTAGTATTTTTTCTTCTTAACACTCGTTTTTTTAACTTTGCAATATATTTATTTTTTGTGTTTTCGAGTAGAAATTAACTTTTCATCATTTTCTAATTTTGTCAAATATTTTATTCTTTGCATTAACGGAAAGATATAAGTAGATACACACACGTTTCTAAACAACGTGATATTTGTGTTTAAATAAAAAGCACATAACGTTAGAAACGCATGTTTTATATTATATTGAAATAGATTAAAAAAAATATTGATCAAAAAATTATTGCGTATTCTATTTCGTATTGTCTATTGTACAAACATTTGTCATTAGTTTGATTTGAAAAACAAATATTGAAATAAGATGCGAACGTCAATTTGATTTTATAAAATTTCTACATACAGTCAACAGTTGGTAGTGATGCTGTAACTATCGCAACTTCAGTGCCTGCATCTATTGATGCGAAAACGACAGTAATTCAATCAACTATGTCGATCGCGCCTCAACATTCGATAATACCAACTGCTCTCTCTCGAATAAGTGAAGATTCTACAAAGCCTACAGTTCCTCACAGATGTTTAAACATTGCTGGTATTGAAAAATATCCAGATCTCCAAGGTGCACTTCCTCGCGCTTGGAGCGTTCCTGCATTGGCACCGCATGTTCGAGCTTATCTCGAAGCTCCATTGGTATGTAATCAATTTATTATTATATTTAAATTATATTAGTTTAATATAAAATTTATGAATATTCGTATTCTTTATCGTATTGAAAAATATGTTATGTATGAATATATATCGTTTTCTAATATTAGGTTCAACAAGCTGCATTCGATGATCTATTATATGAAGTCGATGTCATGAGAAATATAGCAACACGTTATGATGAACCAAGACAAAGTCCTCCGTTACGAAGGGCAAGCGTTCCAGCAGTTGCTTTTTCTCCACCCAACACAATACCTAGTACACCTGGAGGAGAAGAAGAAGAAGAAGCAGTAGCAGGAAGACTGGAAATTAGAGTAGTGGATGCAACAGGTGGTGCAACTGTTGTACAAACAACTGCAGATAGAGAACCATTACAAAGTAAATACGTATATTTTTTTGAAAAATTACATTTCTGAAAAATAATATTAGAATATTATTATTGATTTTCTTGATCATTATCATCATTATCATCATCATCATCATCATCATCATTATTATCATTATCATTATCATTATCATTTTTTTGATTGTACATTCATTTTCAATGCAATTTCATAGGAAAAATGACAAACGGTACAGTAGATAGCCCAGCTAGTCCAAAACCAGAAAGAGAAGAATCATCGATATTCGATACTGCTGAAAATCGAGCATCTATTGATGATGTTATGCATAAGGAAAACAGCACTATCACTGCCTCGACAACCATACCGAATATATTACCACTTCGTGAATATAAGGATGATAAAGAAAAGGAGGCTTCTAATAGGACTCATAATACTGTCAGTAAAATTCCAATTCCGGTTAAAAGTCCTAGATGTTCGTTATCGGAGTCAACTCCAGAAACGAATACACAAAATATCCGGAGTGGTGTGGGGAATGAAATAGAAAAATCATCTACACCTGTGGCTATAACCAGGGAAAAAGATGCTAGTTAGTAAGATTTTTTTTTAGCTTATACTGTAATTTTATAATTCTATCTTTTTGAATTCAAATGTGATGTTTAACATTGTACGGATCTGATTTTACGAATCTCACGAGTTTAAGCTTTTTTGAAATTGATAAGTGATAAGTTTGAACTGTTTGAGTGAAATGTATTCTCTGATGCTTATTATTTAAATCGTTTATCACGGTAAAAATTACGATAAAAAACTAAAAAGATATTGTTTGATTTTCAATTTGAACTTCGTATGCAATGATATATGCGATTTTGTGAAGATATATCAAAATTTTAAGAAAAAGTCATTTTTCGTAGAGATATTAATGAAAAATAATCATAAAAAACATATTTATAATCATCAGTTTAAAAAATTGTAGTTTTAAAGTAATTGCATTCAACTTGTTATAAATTATTTAGTTTTTTTTCTCTTCTCTTTTTTATAAAAGAGTCCAATTAAATATGCCACAGTATCATTATCATTCAAAAATTATACATCTTTCGTTTAAGTATTCTTTTCACTTTTCAACATTTTAATGTACTCGTGCGCTTCTGTGCGTGTGTGCGTGTATGTGTGTGTGCGCACATATTCGTTACTCAGCAAGTATGTGATGAAGATTTTAAAAGCACACACATTATTAAGCAAAAGAGGATAAGGGAGGGAAAGGAAATGGAAAATTGTATTTTTCGCGTTTTGGACGCCAATTTATCACGATTAAAATTGAGCATAGCTTCTTAGCGATACTAATATTGCCAAATTTTAGCTGTCAAAGGCAAACGCTTGACAGTGGAGGTATTGCGACGCTGCTTGGCATTACCTGATGAATCATCGATCTTTTCATCTTTAACGGCTAATTCGACAGAAGATGAAAATTTAACTGGATGTACTCCTGCGTTACGTCGTCGAAGACAAAGCGAAAAATATGTGACCGATGCCAGTCAACTAAACTTGCGATTTCAAAGACCGCAACGCAGGATCAGATCTCATTCTGAAGTGTTATCTAAATTTTCTCCTAGAGGAGTACCTTCGCATCTTTTGGCAGAAACGGCTAAACGAACTGACGAAAGTAGCGATAATGATTCTGATAATAGTGGTCCACCAAATGCTCAACCTCCACCACCACCTACATCTTTGCCACCACATGTTGCAGAAAATAATGCTAGGTACATGAACTTTTTTCCTTTACGTATAGAATAGTTCAATCGATCATTTTAATTATTAATTGTTAATTTATTTTTATTATAGATGTCGTAGGTTTCGACCTATATCAGATGGGACAATAATCAGTAAAGAATGGTGAGATACAACATCAAAGACGAATTCAAGTATTTGTTTGTATCAACAATTAACAGACATTTGCGATCTATTCATTTGGATGTATGGAATCCTTCTTTACGCGTGAGAGAAGACAAGAAAGTAATATTAATTACAATGATTTAATTCAAAATGTCACATACAGTTTGTTAACTTTTCTGTGTAGGGAAAGCATAAAAAATCTTATATGAGAAACTATTGCTTTCTTAGATAAAGCAATTTTGGTAAAGTGCTAAACATTACAGCAAAATGAATATGAGTCGAAGAAATATAATGGAATCTGCATGACAAGTGAGTTAGAAATTCTTCTAGATCAAACTATTCACAATTGTGTATTTGATTCAGCTGTAAGACTCTGTTAAAAATATTATATGAATTGGTGGTGCTTCAAAGAATGTACTTCCTAGTCTAGAAAGGTATGTGACGATATGATAAAACTCATTGAATAATTATCATCATTAAGACAGAATTGAAAATAGAAACGGATTTTTCATAAGAAAAAAAAAAGAAATACTTTTATTTGAAATGACTATCTCTCTCTTTTCTCATTCATTGCTCTCTAATTATTATTCCATTATCATTATCATCATCATCAATACCATTATCATTATCATTATCTTCTTTTTCTTCTTCTACTTATTATTATTCCTTATCTTACTCGTCTTCCCTTTTTCATTTTTTCATAGTTTCTTCCACAGAAGGTTCCTTATTTTCTAAATATTCCAATCTTACTATTTTTTGCTCTTTAGAAAAAACTATATTATGAAATTTTATTTTTTCAATATAAACAAAGATTGTGACTGTTATATTAATTATGGTGAAAATGAAGATTCATATATATGGACAAATTATTGAAAATATTTTTTTTACATTATTTTACCATTGAGCAATTTATTTATTGAGTTATTTTACAATTAAATAAAAATTTTTCTAGTATTTTTCTTATAAAAACAATATATAATAATTAGAATTAATATTAAAAATATAAAATGATATGAACTATTATACCATATTTATTTTAAATAGCAGTTTTATATGAATTTTTTTTAATTATATCATAATAACGGTATTCTTTGAAAAGCCACCATTACAATTAATAAAAGTTAGTAAAAAAACAATTGTTAACGTAAAAATAACAATGATAATTGTTAACATAAAAGTTCTTGAGCAAATGTATATCTCATCCGAATTATCTTTTTATGGTATGTAACGTATTAGCGATTTGCTTATACTAAAGCTGTCGCAAGAGATAGTTAAATTCAGTTAAGAGATCACGATTTACCACTTGTCAATATAAGGAAGCCTTCGATTGGACATTTTTCATTTTATCATCAAGATTTAAGCGATGAAAAAACATGTACGAATGAATAATTCACTCAGAAGAGAATGTGTAGTTAGATTACATATAATCACGCGTATTTGTCTTGCACTTCCCAATAACGCGATTTTTCCAAACAGTTATAAATCCGCAATCGAAACAAACATAGTGATGCGTAAAACTAGTCAAGTAGAATCCTTTAGCATTCTATTAATGAAACCAAATTTGCGTATAGAATTATAAATATTATACTTGTACAAAATAGTTTAGGATTTATTTTGTGCAATGATCGAAATAACGTTAAAGATACGATACGATAGATAGCTTTAAGTTGACGTCGCGGAAGTCGTTTCGCGGTATGAAAACAGGTGTGCAGTATGCGCGAGTAAAAACTACGAAACTATCGTAGAATAAAATGAGAAATGGAGTGATGCGAGTCTATACGAGTGCTTATTAATTGTATACGTATAAATCGCGAATGCGATACGTATGTTATTACATTTGTCCGTGCGCTCGTGTTTTGAAATTTAAAACAAATTTATCCGAAATTTTTTGTGAAAATGTACGTAACTTCACAATAGGAATGAGCCAGCGATGAATATACTTTGTAAATCGGTAATGAATCTGTAATCAAAGATCAAGTGTATGTTTGAATGTAAACAAACACGCATAATACAGCTGGATGTATCTCTAATCTAGTATATTTGAATGTATCTTCAATCTATAATGAAAAAATATCGTAAGTTACTTATATTATCATAATTCACCTTTGCACTCTTAGAACAATAAAGAAACAGTGTTTTGTTTTTAAAAGTACATAAAATTTATCATTGATGGATTATTTAAGCGAAAGCAAATTCGATTGAAATTCAAAAAACTGTAAAGCACATTTAAAAAATATAAATCTCGCGCATAACTGTTACACTCATTTTTTCCATATAAAAAAAAACATTTTCCATAGATGTCAACATATTCTTTGATTTACTTTGTAAGTTTTAATGGATTATAAGGAGAAATAAATGACATGTAATAAAATTATCGATATATAGTTATATTTTCGAAATTAATAGATATAATTACATATATGAAATGTTTGTTTAATTGGCACTAAAAATTTATAATTTCGTTACAAATAAAAAATAAAATTACGATTTGATGAATAAAAATTATTTTTATTTTAATTTTAAATAATATATTGAAAAATAAATAATTAAACTAAATTTGAATAATTATGTTATTATATTACAATTATAGGTTATTGAAATAATCTATAATTTTGGTGTTCATGTATGTATTTATATATTTCGATATTAATACAAATATATACTATCTATATTAATAATTTTTAAATATTGTATATTGTTAATTGCTCTATTATTTTATTTAATAATAAATAATTAATTTAAATTTAAATAATTATATCATTAAGTTACAATTATAACTCATTGAAATAACCTATAATTTTTATGTTCATGTATGTTTGTATATATTATTATGTTCATGTATATTTCGATACTAATACAAGTATATATCTATATTGATCTTATTTTTGAATATTGTATAATTATATATATTTGTTAATTGCTTTTTATTTAATTGATAATATATACATATATATATAAAAGAAATATGAATGAACATAAACCTAAAAAAATACGTACTGACAATTTTTGTTTTTTCTAAAATTTAGAAATGTTTCAAAATACTTTAGAAAATTATAATTTAATAATATCTGATAATACTATTATTATTAATGTATATTAGATATATATTTTGCAGTAAATATTTAGAACTATTTATATATTTTATTTTAATTTCATTACTAGTTATTTTTCATAAACTAGTTATTTTAGTTATTTAGATATTAAAATTATCATATTATTATTTATTGATAAAAAATGTTTTTCTTTTAATAAATATATTAATAAATAAATAATTTAATTTAATCAATATTAATCTGAAAAAAATATTGATAAATTCTATTTAATTTAGTCCAAGTCAATTATATTAAATTTATTAAATTTACATTAAATACATTAAATCATTCAATATTAATTATATATTAATTAAATAAAAAAGCTGATAGTAGAATATCAAATATGTAATTACAATGAAAAAATGTTTAAATATTACTAAACATTTCATAAATTATAAGTTGAACGCGTATATATATAATATATATATATATTATATTATATATAGATGCATACAAATACCATCAAATGACAATATGTGATATAACCTCTTTTTTCGTAAAAGGTAAGAAAAAATATTAACGAATGAAGGAATTGAAAATATACTAGATGTTGAAATGGAAGTTTTATTATAATATTAGTGTAATCAATAAGATAAATTATAAATATAAAATAATAAATAATAAAATAATATAGTGAAATATATATTAAATATATTTTTATTTCAGAAGATGCTATCTTTGATTAGATATCTAAATAATCGTAAATTTTTGAGTCTTATTTGTATTCCTATTGCTGCTGTTGGATATTATATAGAAGGACTTCTATCTGATCGTTATACACCTCCAACTGCACCAATAATGGAACAACGTGAAGAAAGATTATTAGCTAATATGAATTCTATGCCTGATGAAAAAAGGCATTCTCCATTGGAAATTAATCTTCCACCATCATTATCTGTATAATTATTAGTATAAACTAAGTATATGATCAGAAAAATGTATAATATAAAGAAAAAATTTAATTCCAATCATATAAAACCAAAAATATAATTTTAATATATGATTATTATATTTTATTAATATGATTTAATAAAAATTAGTACAATAATTAATTTCATCAATAAGAAAATTATGAAAAATTGATATATTTTTTTAAACAATTATTCCAAATTTGTATACAACAGTATGATGATAAATTTTTCCAGGTTCAAGTATACTATTAGGAAAATTTTCCTACAAATAATACAAAAATATTAGTTTAAAATATTTGTAAATTTTAATTAAATTGTCTTAAATCAACAATCTGGTCTATTTTAAATTTTAATATGTGCCGTTTTTAATATATTTATGTTTTTTTAAATATATATATTATAAAATAATATTTCTGTACTTACATGATTAATCGCATTCGGATAATTTTGCGTTTCTAAACAAAACGCAGCATGTTTAAAGTATTCGCTTCCATTCTTTCCTCGAATACCTGTACTATTAGATTCAGGAAGAAAATTAGCGGTATAAAATTGTATTCCAGGTTGATTTGAAAAAACCTTTAAATATCTGCCAGAAGTCGGATGTAAAACAGTAGCAACTAGATTTTTTTCATTTTCAGTATTGTTCATCGTTAAACAAAAATTATAATCGTAACCACCTCCTGGTACTTTGTCAATGACATCTCCAAGTATGGTTGAATTTCTCAAGTCCATTACAGAATCATTGACAGAACGAATTTCTCCAGTGGGAATACTTTCGGCATCGGTGACTGTCCAGTGGTCCGCATTTATAGTAAATTGATGTTTATATAGTTCACACGCGTTACCAGTCTGAAATTCAATTTATTCAATCAGAGGTAATTATAAGAGATAATTATGATGTAAAAAAAATAAATCTTGCATGTGAATATTAATATTTAATGATAAAATTCTATGTTCGAATGATAAAGTAATAAATAAAATAATGAATTTTTAAATATTTACATGGCCAGCTAAATTGAAGTAACTATGATTAGTTAAGTTAATAGGTGTAGCTTTGGTAACGAAGACTTTCATTTCGATACATAATTCTCCATCTTTGGTTAATTGAAAAATGACTGAAGCTATGGTATCACCAGGATAACCTTCATCACCATCTTCACTTAATAAAGATAATACAAGTTGATTATATTGAACATCCGCATGCCATATTTTTGAATTCCAACCCTTGGTACCACCATGAAGATGATTTTGGCCCTCATTCTTAGTTAAATGATATTTTTTCCCCTTTAGAGTAAATTCTCCTTTTTTTATACGATTCGCAACTCTTCCTATTGTTGCACCGAAATATGGATTATAAGGCATCATATATTCTATAAAAAAATCATATTAAATATAATATTAATAAAATTTAAATATATTTTTTATTTAAAACAAAAAAAACGTAAAAGAAAAAATAATAAGAAATGAAATACTAAATTAAAAAAATTTCATACATATAAAACATATTTTAATTATTGCGTATATTATACGTATATTATATATTTTATCATTGTTATATTAATACAATGAAAAATGAATTAAGTAATATAAAGATACTTGGAAAAACTTATACCTTCTATACTATCAAAGCCCAAGACGATGTCTGCTATATTTCCATATTTATCTGGTATTCTAATAGATGTTATCGTCGCACCATACGTTATAATATCTACTTCTTGACCTACTTTGTTTTTTAAAGTATATTTTTCTATGCTTCGATTACCGATACATCCCCATTGTACAACAGTTATTAACTCTTTACCATCTGAATCCATAATCGATCTATACAGTACAAAATTAAATGAACTTATATACAATACAAAATGAATATGAAATTCGTTTAACTGAATTGAAACTAATACTTGACTTACATACATATGCGCGATATTTCATGCGTATGTGTTATAATTGTGTTACGATTGAAGATTAAACTTAGATAGGATAATAAAGTATACATAATACAACCGAAAAAATTCAACAACAAAAGAGATTTGTAATAACAATCTTACATTCCAAGATTTTATTGTTTTAATTAATTTAAACGAATTCTGCGAATTGAAATTGGTTTGAATTAAATCTAGATAATTATAAAAGAATGAAACTCAATATCATGTAAATAATTTACAATTAATCTGACTTTCATGATTTGCTTTTTATTTTTATCTATAAAATTTAAGATAAATATATTCTTACTTGAATAATAGAAGAACTATTACAGCTATATAATGAGGAAACTGCGTTGACATAGTTACTAGCAACACCGTAATGAAGTTATTTAAACACTGGAACTTTTGAAAGACTTGTCTTATATATATATATATTATAAGTTTAAAAATCTTGTATCATGATATATATAAATTGTATATATTTTGTTATTACGTTTAAAATTATTTCATCTAAATAAAAAATACATTAATAATAAATATAAAAAATTAGAAAAATGACAAGAAATGCAATTTACACATTAAATATATATGTATAAAGTATAATACAACAATTATATAATTGTTTTATATTATTTAATTAGTATGTTATATTATTTATATAATTCATATCAATATAAAAAATATTTATCTAATTATTTAATCTTTTTTCTTTATTTTATGAAGTACCGATTTGAGCATTAAGCATATATATATATATATATATACATATATTACTTACGTATACAGATATTTACGAATACAATCATGCGAGAATTTTTTTATTCTATATCTTATGTTGTAAGAATTTTCTAATAAATAAGTTGTTATGAATTTCAGATTTTCTCCTCTTCTCCCAATGGTACTATTGATTTGCTGTATTTTTCTAAATAAGAATAACATTTTTCTGTAATCTTAATACTTGACATTTCTCTGATATCTGAAACAAAGGAAACTCTAAATATTTATTATTTATCGAATAAATTAATATGGTTTTATTATCATGGTTTATTTTCAATGATTTCGTTTAGTTATTGAGATACGTTCTTTTTTTCACGATTATTGTTAAATAACAGGAACAATTTTAAGATAAATAATTATATCGATGATGCTAAATTTTACAAATCTATAGATCAACGTTATAGTTCGATATTTTTCCTTTATTCGAGGTTACAGATTGCATCTATATGTACACATGTATATTACGTATTCCAGTTTGTCTCGTATGGAAAAAAACTTGTACATATGAAAAAACTTCATATATTACATAAAACTTACAAAATATTAATTTATTGAATCAATTTATTAAAATCGATTTATTTAAATTTATTTTTTAATTTAATGTTTCAGATATGAAAAATTATAATTAATTTATTTTTAATAAATTTGAATTTTAATTATTAATTATTTATTATTATTATTATTATTTATTATTATTATTTATTATAAAAATTAAATATTTATTTTATCTATATTATAAGTTTAATGATAAACAAATGTGCCTATTAAATAATAGATGTGAGTATAATGTTCTTTTTAATTAATAAATAAATTTAACGATAAATAAATATGCTTATTAAATAATAGATATGAGTACGACGTTTTTTTTTTGTGTCTTTATTTCAATAAATATGTAGAAATCAAGTCATTCTCAAAGAAAACATTATTTTTATTAATATATTAATATATATATGCATTTTTGCTATAAGAAGATTTGATAATAATGTCTTAAAATCATGTTAATTGAAAGATAAAAAAAAGAATAGATAATTTTCATATTTCAAAATTATTTATTTCTGCATAGTTTTTTTTTTCTTTTCTGTATATTAAATTAGTTTTTATAGCTATTCCTAAGAGTATTTCTTTTCATATTCTTTTATTAGAAAGTTAAAACTATTCTTAATAGCATAATTTTTCTAAATATATAATATTATATTTGCAAAAATTATATTTATAAAATAATATAAATTTAAAATAAAACAAACAAATGTTGCAAAGATATTATTGATATAAAACAGATACTTGTATCATCAGGATTACGTATCACAAAAATATATTTATAGAATATTTTTGAAGAATTGATTCTAAGAAGAAATAAATACAAAAGTTGATATATAAAAATGTCGATTGAGGTTTATTTATTAAGCCTATTTTAAGTTTGCGTTAGATGAAGCGAGGCGAAGATAGAACGACGTTGCGTTATATGATAGAGATAAAATTGTCTCTCGTTCTATCTTTGTCTTATACAAATTTAAATTATTTATAATTTAATAAATAAACTTTAATCGATATTTTGTATATCAACTTTTATGTCTATTATGGCTTCTAGAATCCATTCTTCAAGAATGTTGATTCACGAATGTATCAATTTTATATATATAAATGATATACAATGGCAAGAATGATAATGATGGTACAGTATAGTGGCGCTACCATCGTTTAAAAGTAAAAAAGGAGTAGGAGATATCTTGATGCTATTGGTCGTGTATATTACGCATCGTAGTTTCCTTGAATTGTGTCGCATATTTGTGTCAATTTGTGCACGAATACGAGTTGCGTACGTAAGAAGTTGTTTGTTCTTTGTTCTATAACCGCGTCTAGTGTATTTGCAAGAGTCACGTAAGAAGTATATGTGAACAAAGTAAGAACTTTGACTATACGCAATTTGTGGATTAAAACTTCAATTTTTTTTTTATGTGCAATAAGAATAAACATCAACTGTACTCCTACTTTGTTAGTATTGTTATTTTTATCATTACTCAATTATTATTAATTTTTTTAAAAATTTGATTATTCAAATAAATCGAATCAATAATTCGATTATCTTAATTTTTATACGTGGCACGCGACGGTGACTCAACCGTTGAAAGCAAACGTGAAATACTTACAGCGCCAGTGAATTTCTACATAATATATAATAGAACTTTTTCTTTAATACGTATTTCTTTTTTTCTCTTGCTCCTCTCTTTTCTTTCTTTTTTATCTTTTATTCTTAATTTTTTTAATGATATATATGCAATAGCATATTAATTCTAACGTTATTCTTAATCTATATTGACAAAAAAATTAAAATACTAAGAATTAATCAATTAAATACTGTTAAAATTGAAGCAGAATCTAAACTGTTAAAAAAAACGTGGGTGAATCAAGTGAAAGTTGACGACTATTTATGCAAGATTCAATACTACAAATTTCTCGAATAACAAAAGAGTCTAAGATGGGTTTGGGAAACAAGGTATGTTCATAATATTTAAGATTATTATTTCTGCGAAAGTATAATTTTGAATCTTTCCTTCACTTTTTATATAATAAAATTAAATATATAAAAATATAAAATATTTAAATTTAATATCACAATATTATATCTTATAAAAAATTTTATAAAGAGTTACAAATCCTGAATTTCTTTTTCCTATTGCGATAAATTTTTTTTTTAAATTCATAATATTTATGATTTATCAAAAGAGATATCTACTTTTAATAAATATCTACTTTTGTTTTTTCGGTAAATAAATATAATCTAATAAATATAAAATATATTTAAAAAATTTTTATTTTTTATTTATTTTTAATATTATTTTTATTATTAATATTTATTTTTCAATAAATATATAAATAAAAAATATATAAAAAAATGTAATCTTTAAAATTCGGATAAATAAATATAATGATGTATTATTAAAACGATATTTCATAATAATAAAAAATTGATTAAAACAATTTATAAATATGTAATACAATAAATAAATAAAAAGTTCATTTTATTTTTTATATTTAATTATAATTATGTATTTATTTAGAATTATGAATCAATGTATTTATAAATATATATTTATTACAAATATATAAATTATAAAAATTTAAAATTTTTTACTTAGATATATTTTTGAATATAAATATTCATATAAGATAGATACAAGTAATAACTTTAATACAATTAATATTTTTTATAAATTCTTTTATTTATTAAGATAGTAATATTACGATGAATTGTAGTGTTAAAAATAAAAAATAAGTTTAACAATATCGTTTATTTCTTTATCATTGTTTTTCTTTTCTGTTTTCTTTCACTTAGTCTGTTAATAGATAGATAATATCATTAAGATACGTAATTATATGTCATTGTATTTTATAAAATATTTAAAATTATATTTTTAAAAAATCAATAATAAAATAAATATTATTTGATTTATTAAAAAAAAATAATTAAAATGATAATTTTCTATGAAATAAAAATGTATATGCCTGAATTTAATATTTGATTTTTAAAATTTGTTTTTTCTTCTTCGTTTTTTTTTATTTTTTATTTTCTATTTTTTTTCTTTATTTTTTATTTCTTTTCTTATTTTGTATAACAATTGATTATAAATATTTATTGCTTATAATATAATATTGTTATAATACAATATTCTTTGAAGATAAAAGAACATATTATTTAGTTTGGTTTATTCCGTATTTCATAGTTATTTAATCTCTAAATCTAGCAGAATTATATTATCAGGATTATTTTATCAGAATTATATTACTTCTAATATAATTCTCTTTATCTCTCATCTTAATAACTCACTAGCTATGTCCAATGATTATATAATCAAAAATTGTTAATTGCAGGGAAAGTTTTCGATAGTCTTTTATCTGAACATTGATTAAATTTACGTAGATATACAATAAAGATATCATGCGAATAATAATTATTGATAAGATCAAAAATCTGACATATTTTTTTAATGATTAAATGATATTAATTCACATAACATGAAAATTTGAATTTATTATTAAATTATTTTTCATTAAATATTCGTTTAATGCATATATAGAATTAGTTATAATAATCTGTTTTATTGATTAAATTATTATTTTTATGAATATTTTTATCTCACGTAAATTTGTCAATAATTGTTATAAATAAATAATTATAATTTTTATATGAAAATGAAAATAATATTATAATGTTCAATATAAGATAATCCATGCGATAATCCAATACGATAATCCCTAATCTTTTATTTTAAATTTTATTATAAATTACGAAGCAAAGAATTGCAGTCAGGCAAGCATATCTATATTGAATGTAAACACAATGAAATAATAAAATAATAAATTGTCTCTCTCAAAATCGAGATAGAAAAGCAGGAGGCAAATATTAATCGATGAAGTGATTGTTTGATCGAATTTAACGTTGCATCCTTTGATAAACTTACGAAACGATATTTATAATTATTTATAATTATTTATTTAACACTATAATATTAACAATCAAATTTGTTAAATAATTAATATATACTTATATATATACTATATGTATATATATATATATACTATATGTATATATATATATATATATATATATATACATATAGTACATAAATGTCGATTCTATGTTTTTCGTTTCGTGTATTTGTTTTTTATCGTTTATATCTACATCCGTCGCGTCGCATTACAGAAAAATGATCATATAGTGCATGTATACGTAGAACGAAATATCGATCGTTATTTTCGCGCAAGTCTCACACGCATGCACCACTGTGATGGTGCGATACTCTCGCTGGGTGAATTTGAACATACAGTTTGGCATATTCACGATAGTAGTATTCCAACGAATTCACTTATTTCGACATCGTGTCGCGTCCACGGCATCTTATCGAAACGTCGCGTTTCGCGACTTTAGGCGATCGTGGGGCCTCTTATACCTGCGAGGGAGAACGACGGGAAATAAAACATAAAAGGCAGCCCTTGTTGTGGGTATGCTATGATGATTCAAGATAATATATTATACTTATAGAATTATTTTCATAATCGAACGTTCAATTGATTATGTTAGAATAAAGAATAAACGAAAGTGGTACTTTTTATATGAAATATAAAATGCATGTAATATTTTAAATAAGAGTAATAATAAAAAACATATAGAATGCAAAATATATAAATATGGTCGCTTTTTGTCAGTCGGAATTCTGTTTTAATCTTATTATGTTAATTTTTTTGTTAATTTATTTAGTTTATAGAACGGAATGTTGAATATCTTATTAATTTATATAAAAATTTTAATTTTTTTATTTGATATTTTAACTGTTACTAATTATTATTATTATTAATTGAAATTTCAATTTATTCAGTATTAATTAAAATAATATATAATATGTAATAATTCATATCAAATAATTATAATGAAATAATTTTAATAATAATAGTAAAAATAGAAAAGTAATTGAAAATTCGACAATTTAGATTTGATATTGTTTTCTGATATCAAATGTATAATTGTATCATAGTTTTCATTATATACAAAGTTTTATACATATAGATAAAATTATTGTTGTATTATATTAAGATATAAACAATTAATCAGAAATCGATTTAAAATTCCTTCCTCTATGATAAATTTAATGATAATATATTTAAAATCCATTTCCTCTATGATATGTTATTATTATATTGAATTTTATATATATATATATATATATATATATATATATATATCTTAAATTATTAAAAAGATTATTTGTTGTTTGTAAAAATTGTGTTAATTATCTTTGTTCTCTTTATATTAGATGTCTGAGGAGAATCCGGAGATGCGGGAAATGGCAGCGCGTATTTGTCGCGATTATCTTCATGGAGTTTGGAAACATGTTACCGCGGAAAATATCATATTGAAACGTATTAGGTTTGTATCGTATTAAATAATTTGTTCGTTTTTTCTGTGATACTTTTTTCATTCCTTTTATTTTCCATTATTTAACATCGATAATTCTCTAGTATTTCTTGTTATCCGTTCTCATATACGATTCAAGGAAATTGAAACTCAAAGCAATTGTAAACTGTCAAGCACTTAATACGCCGTGCTACATAATAATCGTAAGCCATACGAAACGTCAATCAATCGTTTTCCAATTTGAAATTGTGCTATATAAAGTATGGATCAAAACACTATTCCTATTTCAATATAAAATTTCATACGTGTATATATATAGTATATTATGAATATACTATATATATGAATATATAGTAAATGATGTATGAGAGTGATATATGTAATATATGTAATAATCAATGATATAAATTAATTATTACGTATAATAATAAATTGTTATATATAATAATAAAATTTATAACATATATATATATATATATATATATGTATGTGATACTTATATATAATAATAATATATAATAATATTCATATAAATATAATATATATATCCATATACACACACATTTATTTCTTTCAAATGTTTTCTAATTTATTTAGTTTTTAAAACTAACTTATCGTATCATTATTGCATATCAACGTGGAAGAATAATCATTGCATATTAAAATAAGACAATATATGCAATAGTTATACAATACACAGATACGCAACAAGTGAATACTTGAGTTAAGATATCACAAGTGATTAAAGAAATTTTTAAAAAAAATATATAAATTAAATTGAATATTCTTCAATATTTTACAGTGGTGGATTAAGCAATTGGTTGTACAATGTCCAATTACCAGATGAAACTGTCCCGATTCGAGGTGAGCCTCGGCAAGTTTTGTTACGATTGTATGGTCAAATACATGGAGAAAGAGCTTTGGAAGGATTGATCACCGAATCGGTGATCTTCACATTATTGTCGGAAAGGCGGCTAGGACCCAAATTACACGGTATATTTCCTGGCGGTCGAATAGAAGAATATATACCGGCAAGACCGTTACTTACCAAAGAATTGGCGGATCCGACTTTGAGCTGTATGATCGCTGAAAAAATGGCGCAGATTCATTGTATGCAAGTTCCCATAAGCAAAGAGCCAACTTGGCTTTGGGATACTATGGCTAAATGGTTAGATACGACTAGAGATATTTTAGAGAACATCGAAGATATAGATGTCCGGCATTTGAAGAACGTTAACATGATACGAATAATTGATTTAGATCACGAGATTAAATGGTTCAGGTAAGATAATAACGACATAAGGAAAAGAGAAGTAAATTAAAAAATCGAGTAAATTAACCCTTTAACGCTCAGACAATTGTAAGACTTGTTATATTTATAATCTTTCTCTTTCTGAAATTTCCTTGTTAATACCTTGTAGATAAATATTGAGTGAAGTTGGAACGTATTTCATAATTGATGACTTTCTATTATCTGAATATTTGCATATATATTCTTATATATATATATTTTTTGTATACCAAGTAATGTTTGTAAACATTTATAAACGTTTTGTACTTAATTTATTGAAGGATAATATTGAAGGATTGTATATATATATATATATATACAATTATATATAATATATAATATATAATAAATACAATTTTAAAATATTTATTTCTTAATAATAAAAATAAAAATAATTTTTATCATGAATAAACTAAAAAATGTAATTAGTAAAAATAACTAATATTTTTATTCAGAAATTTTAAATTTACTTAAAGTTTTTTTAAATAACTATATTTTTTTGTAACTATATTGAATTGATTTTTGCTATATTGAATATAAAATAAGAAGAAATAATTGAAGAAATAATTCATTCTAATTTTTTCAAATATTTATTATTCGAAAATAAAAATTATTCGAAATAATAAAAAAAAGTAATAAATTACTAATGATTTCGACTATTAGAAATATTTGAATTTTAAATTACCTTCTAATTAGACTTTCTGGTTAGGTTTATTATATCTTTTTATTATATTTTATTATAATTTTATTACATATTTTTAGTTAAAATATCGATATTAAATCGATCTATAGAATATTAATTATTTTAACATATATTTCATAGATAATACTGGATATTAAAAAATAAAAAAAATACGAAATTTTTAGAAGTTTTATTATTAGTTTTTAATGAAAAAGTAATTTTAATTTTAAAAATATCAATTATTATTTTATTTTTATAATGAAAATCATAAAAATAATTTTTATTATTTTTGAAACATAATAGAACATTTTATATTAATATTACATATAATTTCCTTAGTATATAATGTATATGTTTGTCTTTTTAAAATTTCCATGTAAATAAAAAAATGTTGGACAAAGTCAAAACGTATTTCATCACGTGTGAAAAATACAAGATTTATTCTTCTTTTTATATTCTTTGGGTATTCTTTGGGAATTTAAATATTCTTCAAACATAAACTTGAAATCGATAAATGACTATAGCCAATTATATTCACATATACTCTAAATGTTTTGCATTTTCAATTTATATTTAATATTATACTAATTATAACATATATATTTTCAATTATAAAATATTTACATTATGAGACTTGAAACGATTGTACAATATTTTTATAATTTAATTCATTTTTCAACTAAATATTAAAAAAATTTATATAATGAAAATTTTAATTAAAAAAAGAAATAATTTTATTTTTGAATAATTTATTTTAAAAACAAATATTCCTCTAGAAAAACAAAAGAATAACAAGAAACAAAGAAACATGAAACAAATGATGAAAAAAAATAATATGAAAGGTAATATGAAAGAATATGAATTGAGTTTCTTAATCTATAGATATGTCTATAGGTTGTTTTATCATAAATGAAATACAAATTCCTGTCTAAAGAAGTTAAATATTACTGTGATAAAATTTACACACTTCTAAAATAAGTTGGCGCGATGCAATACTGAGTGTTAAAGAATTAATGTTGCAGTTAAGATAATAAGATTGGATATTATCGAAATAAATTTTGATTCAAATAATTATTCAAACAAAATTTTTATTTCACTTTTTATCTGCTGTTATATATATATTTATTTATAAATAATAATTTATTTAAAAAATAAATTATTTTAATATTTATTATTTTATTTGGTATTTAATTATTTATTATTTGATTTTATTAAGATAAAAATGTATAAAAAATTTCATTAAAATAAAGATGAAATGATTTTTCTATGCAGAATTTGAATTACTATATTTCAAAATCATTTTTTTTTATTAAGTATATTTTTTTTGTATTTTCTGAATTTATAAAATCTTATTTTTAAATAAGACTTCAAAATTTATTTAATATATATTTTTATTAAGTAAATTTATTATTTTATTTGAAATAATTACAAAGTTTTATTTATTATTTTTATTTAAATAAAAAATTTATAATCTTACACTTAATTCACATATATATATACACTATTATATTTATCTATATTGTTATTTTAAGAAATATTTTTTTCTAGATCGCTTGCAACGCGACATAAATATCCAGTTGTATTTTGTCATAATGACATGCAAGAGGGTAATATATTGCTGCGACAAAATACGCGGAAACCAGAACTTGTTCTTATCGACTTTGAATACTGTTCTTATAATTATCGGGCATTTGACATAGCAAATCACTTTGTGGAATGGCAATATGATTATACGGCAGCGGAATATCCTTTCTTTCACGAACGCACAGGATCTGGTCCTACAAAAGAACAAAAGGTAAGTGTTGGAGTATTGCATTTCTCGAAACATTTGCAAAGACATAATAATGGTAAGATCGCCGCATTTTGTTATTCTCAATTTTATCATTTAACTTGTCTTGCGCCCTTGTAAAATCGAACAAACGAAGTATTGCAAGAAAATCTTTGGTTATCTTTATCATTAATTACATTACATTTGTTATATGATTATATTTTTATTATATTGATTTTTAATCTAATAATATTGATTAAATCATATCAATCAATGCATTAAATTTGCATTTCTATTTTAAACAAAGATAATTAATATATTTAAAAAAAATAAAATACAAATAGAAAAAAGATCACAAATAGCGATAAAAATATTCATTTCATTTTTATAAAAATATATTTCATTCTCTATTGAATTAAATTATAAAATATTCATATATATTATAAATAGTGGATCGGTCCTATTTCTAAATTTCGTTTTTTTCATAATAAGATAATTTTATACACGTATATCACGGAGCAAAATTTATTTCATTAAAAAAATTTAAATTAACATATCATTTATCTATATCATAACCTATAAATTCCTTTTTTCCATCTAAACCATTATTGCCGCCATTACTATTATAATACTGTCATCGTACCTTATAGCTATTATAATTGCTATCATCACCGTCGTCGTCGCTGTCGTCACTGTCACCGTCGCCGTCGCCGTGTTGTTACTTATTCAATTACCTTTTTCACATTTTTCTTTTTTCTTTGCTTTCTTCCTATTTTCCTTTTATTCTCTCTAAGATTGAAAAATTAAAAGCGCAAGACCAAGTTTGATCATATGCGATGCGTAAAAGCGTATATATCTCTATATGTCTCGGTCAAAAGCAAGAATTCGAGAGTTAAACGAGAGCAGATCGAGGACTGCTTGGCGTGTGTTGCGTGTGTATATATTAGTTTCACAGGACCACAATTCGGTGAGACAAGGCTGATGCCTGCGATCGGCTAATCGGAATAATGGGGACGATCTGTGCCAGTGCTATGGATCCTGTCTTGCACCGTACATTGTGGAACCAAGAACAAGCGGTGCCATCACCTACATTTGCAACATCAGTCCCGTAGCTGCGCATCTACGACTCTAGAGTACTTCTACACGCACTCTCGATAGTTGATCCATAATCTACATTACTCGATAAATGTACAGTGTCTTATGGGTGGTAAAATCGCGTTATTTCCAATTATATAAGACACTTTTCTCACATCGCAATCAAATATCCGTCTACCGTATTCAATTAGAATATCCCTATGAACGCATGTTTATTCCGATTGCAATTGTTTCGATTTTTCAGATCGTTTTTATCTTCGAGATTATTTTTCGTTGTAGATATATTATTCTCTTTACAGAAAAGAATTTTAAAATTTATCTTATATCTCATATATATATCAATATACATATACATATGAATATACATATATTTTCGATTCATGTATATAAATATATATATATATATATATATATATATATATATATTTATATATAAATATATATACATGTTATATGTATATCATCTTCTGTTCAAATTTAACTTTCAATTATTTATGATAATATAATATTATATGTTTAGTAATTTCATATTTGTAATACTTTTATATTGTTTAATGCAGCTCAACTTTGTAAGAAGTTACTTGAAAACAATCGGCAAAGAAGGTCCGACAGAAGAGGAAAGAGTCATGATGGAAATCAAGATATTCTTTTTGGCTAGTCATTTGTTCTGGGGCCTTTGGAGTATCGTAAATGCGAAATTATCCGAAATTCCATTCGGATATTGGGTATGTATTAATTTATCTAGTGTTTATATTTTTTTTAAAAAAAAATGAAATCTTACAAAAGATTAAACTTATAAAAAAAAAATTATAAAAATTGTTTAGTATAAAGAGATACAATATGTGATATTAAAAGTTTTTTTGAAAATGAATGCATAAAAGTTATAAGATAACACATATTTTAATGAATGAAAATATATAATTTTACATTATTATACATTATATAAATACATTAATCAATGTATTTAGTAAAAAGTATTAAGCTGTTTATATCATAAAATCATTAGTTTAGAATATTTTAATTTGAAGTTTGTAATTTAATACTTTTTTATAAAAAAATAACGAACTGTTTAATATACTAAAATATATTAATATTAATAATGTACAAGATATAAAATAATTTATTTCCACTTAAAAAAAATGTATATCATATATAAATTCTTTTATATATCCATTTACAGAAAAGTTATTGATATTGTATAATGGTATTGCATATTAATATATCTTTCCATGTTAAAGAAATTTTTAAATCTATATCTTCTATATCTTCTATATTCTATAATTTTTATATTTTGTATAATTTGTTTTATTTTCATTGTTATAGGATTATGCAGTTTCGAGATTAAAAAATTATCAGTATTTGAAAGAAAAAATTACAGTTTGTGGATCACCAACGATTGATAATATTGATATTGCTAAAAAAGAAACTGTAGTGGATTGAACAAATCGAATACAGATTGTTACGATATAGAGATTTTTTTCTACAACGTGACAACAAATAACAAGTAAAAATCCGCTTGTAATTATCTTGTCAGAATCACGATTTATTATTATTTCGTGATACATCTAAGCGGCTTTTGACAAAAAGCTGAAATGATAAAATATAAAAACTAAAGAATAAATGAAAGAACAACTAATATCATATGCTCAAATGTATGAAACAAAAGAAAGCGAAATAGAAAGTATAGGGGATAAGAATACGATCATAGAAAAAAAGGAAGATAAAAAAATTTTAAGAAAGAAAAAATGAAGAAACGATACCTTACGACAAGATTGTTTATGCAAATTGTCATAAGCAATTCGGTTTCTTTCATATCACTTTTATGGATACCACAGACATTTTATGTATGTGCTTTTGTGTATATGTGTGCGTGTGAGTAGTGTGCGTGTATACTGTGGTAAATATTATTATATAACATCAACGAAAGAATTATCTCCTAATTTTTCATAATGTAGTTACTTTACTTTATGATTGACGGTAAGGAACTACATAAATAAGAAAGGTATATCTCGTGGATAGCCTTGCCTTATAAATTGCAAATGTGATATAGGATAAGAAATATATATGATATCGTCCTGACATCGTAAACGTTTCAGGGAATTGCTGCTCATCTTCCAAGACAGTCTTTTAATATTTTTAGCCAGATATTGGCAATCAAAGGCGTTGGTATTCCATCATTTTTTTAATTACGTTATACGTATATATATATATAAATACATATATACATATACGCACATACATGCATAAACTATATGTATAATTATTATATGTATGCATGTATGTATGTATAAATGTAAACTTGTACATAACTACGATTTTGTTGTACCTGGATTGAATCATTGCTACAACTAAAAAAAAAATTTCATACGCTTAAGATTAAACAGCCACATCATACTTTTAATTGCATTTTGCGTGTATACATATATGTACTTAATTATGTTTGTCTCTTTTTGCATGAAACTAAAAACTTCATTCATACGAACAAACGAAAGTATAGTAATAAGCTGATCATCGTTATCGAATGTATCTGCAATCAATGTTAATATCAGCAAAGATATCATTTATTGGTATTTTTCTTCGTATTTGCGTTTTATTTGTATTTCTTCTACCGTAATATCGCGTATTTTTCATCAATGCGACTCGGATTAACGAAGAACTATGAATATTTTAATAAAGTTGAGAAAAAAGACTATTTTTATTTATCTTTTTGTTCCTATCATTCTTTCTCCTATCAAATTAATATTTTTTTATTTAAATTCAAATTATATTTCAATTATTCAATATTTATTATATTCAATATATTTATTATATTCAATATTTCAATTACATTTACTTGATATTTTTTTAAAATGAATGTTTAAACGAAATAAATAGAAATAAAAATGATTTTAAAAACTATAACAAATATAAAAGTAGGATTACAAAAATATTTGTTTAATCTTATTTTTTGTAAACAATTTCATTCACTGTATAACATGAAAGAACATAACGGAGATAAAATTAATATGGAGAAAAATTATTTTTTTAATATTTAATATTATTATAAAAATCTTTTTCTCTCATGAAATTGTTTTTCTACGTAAAATTTTTATTTCAAAATTTTTCTATATCTAGATTTAAATATAGATAAAATGCGATCATCTACTATTTTTCGGAAAATTTTATAATCTCATGAAAAAATATTTGAAATAAAAATTAATCAGAAGTTAACAAGAATTAAGAAATAAGAAATAGTAATTTTAAAAATAGCAAAAAAATTTGTTCTTAATAAAAAATCAAAGTATTTTTTTAAATAGTATATTTTTAACTTTGTGATATTGAGAGCGATGTTGAGACGAATTTAATGATCTAGATACTATGACCTTTAATGATATAACCTTGGCTTCAGAAATCGGTTACGAATCGGTTGCCAAAATATTTGATCTAATTTGATGATGCATAATAATATTCACATATCGAATTCAGATGAAAATAAAAAACACATAAAATAATAGAAAAAAAATATAACAAAATAAAATAGAAATTAAATTTTATTAAAGATTTACATGTAATTAATAATGTAAATCAAATAAAATATTGAAGATATTTCACTTTTTATATAAAATTCAGAGATTTTATATAAAATCAGCATATTTTAGATTTTACAAAGAACAAAATTTTATACTACAGAAAATGGAATACAATGAAAATATTTGCTTTGATTAGATTAGATAATGACGTTATATAAATTTTTAAAAGAAATCAATTTCCAGTTATTTGTATTATCTTATGCATGTTTTTTATTTTTTTTATCTGAATAAAATTCATCGATGTATCGTCAAATTAGGTCAAATATTGTTGCAACCGATTTGTAATAATTTTTCTGCTTCTCATTTTTTATTAATAACCTGGATAATATTTGACAAATGAAACTATCATAACTCAATAATGTCAGATAAGTAACATTTTTGTATTAAGAATTTTGTATTGTAGTAAGAATTTTTGTTGTTACCACAATAATTTCTGTGTAATCGTATTTCAATGTCAAATTATTATCGCCTCCGTTTTACATATTAAGTCATTAAATTCGTTTTAATGCAATCATATCGTTCTTGATATTATGAAGTTAAACATATATGATTCTATTTTTAAAAATTAATTTTCTTTTGCTATTTTTAAAATTATAATTTTTCTTATATAACTTGTACTTTTTTCATCACACTATTGAAACTATTTAAAAAATCTGGAGAGAGATTGATTCATGACGCATGACTGTCTGACAATGAAAAATTATGTTTGAAGTTAAAAATATGCAAATGTAAATATTTAAAAATAAGTTAAATTATTGGTAATTATGAATATTTAAAATATCCAATTTTTTTATAAATTTGAAGTAAATACAAACTAAATTATTTAAATAAATATCAGATTATTGACTGTATAAAATAGAAAATTTCTATAATCTATATAATCTAAAAAAATTAAAGAAATACATTTAATGTATGCTTGCATTTAATGTATGATTTTAATATCTAATGTTAAAGCAAGATGTTGGCATGTAGAACGTTTTTCCATTTGGCATTTAATGTTTTAATAGTTCATATTCATATGTGATATACTAACTAAGAGAAAATATTTAGAAAATTAAAATATAAAATTCAAAATTATATTGAATTCTTTTTAAGAAAAATAATATAAAATAATAATAATAAAAATTATTATTATATATAATGTATATAAATACTATTAATGTATATATTATTATAATATAGTAAAAGAATAAAAGAATTCGAAAAATGAATATAATTCGAAAATATTCGAAGCAATTAGACACATGTTTATATAAATTTTATTATTTCCATATAGAATTTATCGAATGTATAATCTTCCTAGAACATCCTATATATTATATAAATATATAAATTTTTAATATTTAATCTTATTATGTATTGTAATCTTTTTATCTTTTATAAATTGTTTATTTATAATTTCATAATAAAATTTATTTTTAAGTTCAATTACTAAGCTATTCGATTGTTATCAAATTTCGATGACTTTTTCTTTAATTATAATTAAAAAATAATTATTTCAAATAAAAATTAATTGCTATTTAATTTAATAATATATTTCATGTTATATTTTTTATGTAAATATTTTATTTCAAATTCATATTATTCTGTTACAAAAAATATTCCAAAGCGAAATTATATTTAAAATATAAAAATTTGATAAATGCTAAATATACACGGTGAGATCTTTAAAAAAAACTATCTGAATATTTATCTTGATTCTTATTAATGATAGAAAAAAATATTAGGAATAAAATTGCATCATATATAATTTAATGTAAATAGTTTTTTAATAGGTAAACACGTCATTTAAAAGTTAACTTTGTTTTTTTTTTTGGAATGATATGTTTTTTATTATCTATTAGATGTTTTAAGACATATATAAGAATTTATGATTCATCATTTAACTACAAAAGAAAATATTTTACTTTATATGAGAGATAAGATTGTTCTGTTAATGCTGCAATAATATACAAACAAATATTATATGTTTCAATATTCATTTCATATCAATGAATTTTATTGTTAGTTTATAATATTCTATCTATCTATATTTGTTCTTGTATTTTTTAAAATGTATTATTCAAAATTGAAAAAAAATAGATAATCTATATTTATCGAATTATGAGAAAAACAACGCATTTATATTATAACAGAAAAATTTGTTAAACTACAATCTTTATATTACAAGAAATTTTCAAGAAACTGAATAAACATGCTTATATAAATAAAATATTCGAATGTTTATATAAAGTAAATTTTTTTGTATAATCTTGAATCATGGATTATTTTATGCGTTTTAAAACATTTTATTAAATATATAAAAAAATATATCATTTCCTTTAAAAAGGGAAGATAATTTTTATATAACTTTTACATATTTACCTATCAAAAAACTATGAAAATCAAATTATATGTCCTTGATACAATATAAATTTTTTCTAATGTATATTTTTGTAATATAACAACTGAAATATTCAAGTGATCTAGATTTTAGATATCATGTGTATTTAAACTTTTATAAAAAATAGTATATAAAAATTGTGATGGACTATAAATCTATAAACTTCAATTGAATACGAATTTTAATATAAACTATTTAAATATTAATTTTCAAAAAACTCTTCTAATAATTAATTATTCTTATAGTTAATATAATATTAATTTATATTATATGAAAATTATTAATTTTATAATAAATTTACAGTTTTTTTAACAATAATTTATTAATTTATAAAGATCATTCATTAAATTTATTAATAGAATTTATTATTCTGAATTTATTATTTTACTAGTATTTTTGTATCGGAGAATACATTTCAATTTATGGATTTTTATCTTGTTTAATTAATTTTTTGAATATGTAAAAGCAATTTATGCATATATATACATATGTACATATTTTTTTTTATATTGAAATTTGCAACCATTTTAAATTGGCAGAGAAATATATTAAGATTTTTGGTTGTTATGAAAAATGCTTTTTATATTATATTTATATTATAAAATAATAAGAATATAATAATAATTCAATTTCTAATTTTTTATTTTTGAAATAAATTATTCATTAATTTATTATCAATTATTGTTTTAAAATAATAAGATATTTATTTGATAATATAGAATTTATGATATTCTATACATTTAAATTTATGATATTCTATTATTTAGTTTATTTTATATTAAAATTTAATCCAATTCTATGTCCAATTTTAATTTTTCTGTTTTATTTATACATACAATAAGAATGAAAGTACAATATCTTAAAGAAATTAGTGTAATCAAAAAATTTTAATTTTAATGAAAATTTGTAAAGCATTATTATATATATATATAGAGTAATTTTTTGTTTTTTTAAGAAAGTGAAATTAATCTATAAAAAATGCTAACATATTTTTAAAATACAAGTAAGTTTTAAATACAATTTTATTTGGGAATTTTTTTACAGAAGAATAGAGCACTAAATTATGAATATTTTGTAATTTAAATATCTAATTTATTTTATCTCGCACTATTTGTGTAAAGGAATTATGTATAAAAAAATTTAACTGCATTAAAATTTTGTGTAATTTTATATTTTATATGCTTAAAATGATATTTATCAGTAAAAAAAATTGCTTCATTTGTAACCCATTATGTTCTATATATTTACAAAATTTCATTAAAAACAAAAAATTTATTTAAAAAATAAAAATATATTTATTTTTGCTATATATAATATAATGTATAATATAATTTAGTGTATATAAAATAATATTTGTAAGTATATATTACATAATAAGTATAATGCAGTTTTTTTAATATCACTTGAAGAAAAAGATGAAATCAAAGTTTCACATTTAATATTTTTTTTGTTTTTTAAAAAAAACTCTCTAATAAAATATAGGAAAATTAATTTAAAATATAAGAAAATTTTAAATTACAAAATATTCAAAATTTAATTATTGTTATAAAAATAATTCCCAGATAAAATAATATTTAAAATTAGAAAAATATCAAAATTTGGATTGATTTCATCTTTTTAAATTTTTCATTAATGAAAATATTGCTTCATATATATATATATAATCCATTAAATTCTATACATGCATAAACTTCCATTAAAATTAAAATTTTTGGATTACAAGTAAATTTCTCTATACGATAGTGTTCGAATATTTTCGTGAATTATTATATATTTTTCTCTGAAGAAAATAGTTATTTATATAATTTATTTTATATAATTTATTTTGTATAATTCAATTTTTAATTTATAATATATAATTCGCCTTTCTTTATATTAATAATTCAAATTAATTAAAATTCGAATTTCTTTATCGTCGTTTTTGTAATTATACTTTTAGAAAGTAAAAGATTTTAATGAATTATGTGATTGTTGAAGCGCAAATTTATAAAAATCTGTGATGCCATATTAAATAACATATAAATTTTGATTACAATATCTCCAAAGTGCTACAATCGAATGTGAAAGCGTATAGTTTTCAAGTATGCAGTGTAAAATTTTACGTGGCTGAGTTGAAAATGTTAATTTTGAATGAAGGAGTCGATAGGTTCTTTTGTTCATTTTCTGCGTATGCATTTCATTCGCATCTGCAACATCAATGATAAATTTTTCGCTTTTTTTTTTATTTATTATTTTATTATTTTATTTTACTTTGAATTAATACAACGTTTTTCAATCGGTCGCGATTTTATAATTAAAATTTATAAAGATATTTAATATTTATATATAATGGCAAAAAAATCAATAATTAGTTATTAGTTATAGATTATTTTCTATCTAAGATTTAAATACATATTTTTTGCAAATATTTAGATATTATTTGAGATCCTTCAGAATTTAAAAAATTTTGAATTTTAAAATTTTTTATTTTTATAATTCGAAATTCTCAAAATTTAGTTAAATAATAATTTATACAAAAATTAAATTAAATTTTTCATAAACCGAAAGATATAATTGTTGTTATTGATTAACTATGAATTATATTAACTTGAGTTTGAAAAATTCCAGAAATCAAATTTTGTTAAAATTATGATTTTTAAATGAATAAATATAAAATAATTATTAGGAAAAAAAAAAAATAAGCATAAGCATTCTAGTTTTGAAAGTTTTGAAAATTTTGAGACCTTACAAATTTAAATTTCGCAAATCTAAAAATCAGATTTCAATCGATCTCCAATAATATTATATTTTTATATTTATATTTAGTATATTTTTTAATTATCTTTTTTTTAAAATAAATATTAAATTATATTAAATACGTTATTATTTCAAGTAAATAAAATCATCTTAAAAATTATGGTGTATTCTTAGAATTTAATTAATTTTGAAAAATATTAAAAAAAAAAATTGAGAAACATTGAATTAATGCAAAGCAAATTTTTTTGAAGGATAATGCAAATTTAAACGGTTTTAGATATTTGCTAAATAATACGTTTATTTTGTATTCAAAGTCTTTACAGATATATTTCTTTAAAAAAGAAGTACTTATTTCGAATGGAAAAAACCGTAGCGCGTTAATTATATCTAAATCTTGGAAAATAACTATTTAGTATACCCCTTCTAAATCTTTGGAGATTTACGAGTATGATAGGCGAATGAGTATAACTAATGAGTAAATAGAAGCAGTAGATAAAGATTTGCCTCCTAATGAGTTTAATTGATTTCCTTCGTTAACGAAACTCATAATCTATAGAATACGCATCGTCGTGTGATAATGGAATCATCTATTTGTGTCACAGAATGCATATAATGCATACATAAACTTTTTCTTATGTATATTTATCCTTACGACCTCAACTTTGCTCTTTGAGTAAATTAAATTAACCAATTTAATATAATTATTCTTAAGATAAGAAAATATTGCTTGCCATAAATATATTTGTATCAACTGACTATGTAATAGCTGTTCCGGAATTCTTATTATAATGAAAATGTTGAAACGAAAATAGATTAAGTTTTTCTGATTGATATCTTATCAATGATGATCAAGTATAATATAAATTTTTATTATAAGAATTATATATGCATATCAAAATAATAGTATAAAAAGAAGTAAAATATAAAAATTGATAATCTATTTAATTATCTATATATAATTAAATATTCAATATTTTCGAAGATAACGCGATCTCTTATTTATGCGAATGTTAGAGCAAAGTAGATTAAAATTGAAAGAAATAAAGTAATGCCGTGTCGAATTGAATAGAGCTGAGTTGAATTGTATATCGTTATACCGATATTTAATGAACCTTAACGATGCCTCCGGTACCATAAGCACCTGCTAATAGAGCTTGCGTACCATAGAGGGAGCCTGGTCTTAATCCGAGACCAACACCGAGACCTACTAATCCTGTATTAGCGGCAACTACGTTCGTCGCAGCTACTGCTGGCCCAGCAAGCAACGGTTGTCGTAGTAAGGGAGTACTTAAGAGGGCAGTCTATGGAAAAAAATGAGAAAAAAGTAAAATTAATAGATTTGATTTAACAATTGACTATTTGTAATAGCGGGATTAAAGAAAATTTGAAACGAGTAGGAATGGATTAATGGGTTAATTAAAATTCTTTGAAATCCATGAAATTTTGAATTCTTAAAACTTGAAGATAAATTATAATTTGAAATTCTAATTTGAAACTCAAGTAAAAAATAATTAATATTATAAAATAATTAGCAAATTAAATTTTTTGTAATCCAAAAAAATAATTTATTGTTATTGGATAGTTAATTTGAATTTGAAGAATTTCCAGAAATCAAAATTTGTTAAAATTTTAATTCTTGGTAAAATAAATAAAGGCTTAAAAAAAAAGTCATTTTGGATTCTGAATATTAAGTTCTGAATATTAAGTAGTAAGAATAAATCTGAATATTAAGTAAGAATATTAAGTAAGAATATTAAGTAAGAAAAAAGAATATTAAGTAAGAATAAATCTGAATATTAAGTTTTGATTTATCTAAGAGAGAAGAAATAAGTTAAAACGAATAATAGAAAACTGAAATATTTTCATAACCAAATATTACTGGAATATAATGTTAAGAAAACAATAAATAAAATAAAATTTTTTCCGTAGAAGTTTTGTTTTTGAAAAAATTTGAAAATTTTTTGATTATAAATAAAATTAGATACGAATGAATTATCAATAGAAATTATATTATTGTTCATATATATAAAATAAATAAAAATTATATATTTAATTTTATTTTGTTTAAAAATTAATTATTGAAAATACGAATTTTAAAAATCATCCATTATATAATTTTTTGACAATATGATATTCAATCCCAATTTTTTTAAAAATAAGAAACAATATTTAATATTTAAATAATAAAATTTCATTCTATATTTTTTATTTATTTTCATGTGTAGAATAATTTTTTATCAATAATTAAAAAATTAATCAATCAATTTGAAAAAGTTTTTAATTTTGATTTTTTCAAAATCTTGAACAAAAATATTTTGTTTTATTTTTTTTTATTTTTTCATCATTTATTATTCTTATTTGAATTCCACTTATAGAAAAATTTATTCAAAATTTTATATTTAAAAATTATTAAAATCTATCAAGACATTATATTTATATTTATTTCTATATTTTTATTTATTCTACATTTTTATATCTTTCAAAATTTTATATATTATTTTTTTATATTTCAAAATTCATTTTTCTTTCTATATTTCAAAAATCAATTTTTCCCTGAAGCAAAATAAATAAAAAAAAGAATCGCGCGTAATATACCTGTGGACGAACAGCTACAGCAGGCGCAGCTGTGGCGATAACCGATGTTGGTCGTGCAATCACAGGAGATGCGACAACAGGTCGCACGGCTGCCGCAACAGGAGCAACCGGTGTTGCAGCGATCGCAGTCTTGACCGTGATGCTAGGGTCTTTCTGAACAACAGCATTGAAACCGTTGATAGGATCGGCAGCATATGAAACCACTCGACGAGAACCATCTGGTTCTATTAAGCTATAACTACCTTGAACCACGTCGCCGTTACGAGTTTCCTCTTGCGCTTTGTTGTCACCTTTAAATTATGTAGAATCAGTTCGTTAGTGAGTTCTCATATTTTTTTCTTCGTCTTTTTTCATTTACCTCAGTGTTTCTCAATCGGTTTGTGTTATCATACGATTTTATCAAAATTTTACTTGATATGAAAATATTTAATATAGAAATATCTGTTTTAATATTTAGATTTTTTTCTGATTTTAATGTTGATTAGAATTCCTATTTTCAATTATTGCAAATGGAACTTAATAATGAGTTTTAAATATATCAAATATCAATTAGCTTTGATTTTTTTATTTAAAATTTTTATTAAAATAGATATAACTAGTCATATTTGTGACTAATAAAAATCGGTCAATGTGATAATTAAAAATTATCATTTATAGAATAATGTCATTAATGATTAGCTATTGAAATGATTTTTTGTTAACATAAATATTTTTAATTATTTAATTATTATTAATTAATTATTATTAATAGTATATATAATTTTTAAATATATTTTTCTTTTTTAAATAAATAATAAATTATAACAAATATCAAAATGTATTATTATTTCAAGTGAATAAAAATTTTTACTTTAAAGATTATGTATATCAAATTGAGAAAAGTTTAAAAATATATTTCTTATCCTACAAAAAATTAATAAATAGAATGAATATAATATTAAATAAATTGGAAAAATTGTCTTTTTTTGAATTTATATTATGATATTGTTATTATCTTCAATTGTTATTGTTCTATATTCAAAAAATATTTTATTCTTTTAGAAATCAATGCAGATTAAATAGTTAAATAATGCAATAGTTAAATAAATACAAAATAAAATAATTTATATTTTCAATCATTCAAATTATATGAAATAAAAAAAAATGTAGTATAAATAGACAAATGTAAATAGACAAATGTAATACTAACAATGGCATTTGCCTAACTAAATCTAATTTTTAATATATTCATATCATTTTAGATGAATGTAGGAATTGTTTAAATAATAGATACATACGTATATTATTATAAAAAAGAGAATTATTATTTTTTATTGTAGAATATGAAACTTGTAATTTTTGTTGTGTAATTTTTTATTTGTAAAAATTGAATCGATTTTGTTAATAAAAATAAATTACATAAATTTCATAATTTTATAAATCTATTTAACAAAAACAAAGATAATTAATATTCTGTTTTTCTATTCATATCATGCTAAAATGAAATTCTTAACATATTAAGAAATATAATTAAGAAATATAATATTAAAAACTTATAAATTGATCACTTTCAGTTTCAACTTATAGTCATATGAGAAAAGATATTATTATTAATATATATTATTATTTATCTTTTTTAATATTGGAAAGTATAAAAAGGGAAAGTAAAATTGGAAAAATCAATCAATAAAATTTATATTAAAATTTATTAAAATTTATAAGAATTTTTTTCTTATTTAAGATTTCAATTAATAAATCAATTAGGTATTGATTGAAAATTATTGAAGTAATTATTCAATTGATTTGTCAACTAGAGGTTTAATATAATTTAACAATAAAAAGATTCTTGAAATACTTAAATTTCAAAGAATACGACTTATACTTAAGTTCTTGAATTCTCCATTTAGGCTTATAATTAACCTTTGTGTTCTTAAGTATTGTGTTCTTAAGTATTTGACCAGGTAAAAAAAATACGTACCTGTAAGACCATCAGCTACGCTATAACTGAAACTATATTGAGGATTCGGATCGAAATTTTCGGTTCTGACAACAGTCGCAGTTGGTGGTAGCGCTGTTGCTACTGTAGCTCCACTGGGAGTGATTATTCCTGCACTTGGTCCGATTATTCCTGCATGAGTGACAGTTAGGATAGTAGCCAAGTACCCAATAATCTAAATGAAAAATAAATTAATCAAACAGTGTACTTAAATAAATATATTTAAATTTGTATTCGTTTATATATATAGTTAGAACCAATAAATAAATAATAACCAAATATCTAATAATCTAAATATCTTGCAAAATATGAATTATCTGTATAATTATGTACAATAGTTGTGTACAACATTCGAATACCATGATTATATAAGAGATTAATAATCTATGTTAATATATTTATGAAACATTTTTAGAAGTTTAAAAGCCAAAGAAAAAAGATGAAACTTGATATACAAAAATGTCAAGGGTTTATTTATAAAGTTATAAATAATTTCAGTTTCGTTTCATCTAATACAAATTTTATTATAACTTAATAAATAGATCTCAATCGAAATTTTTATATATCAATAGAATCGATTTCTCAGATGTTTCTATAATATCTTGTATATTTTTCTTATTATATTATTAAATTAGTTGACTTTATATATGTTAAATACTTATTGCAATTAATATAAATATAGATTTATTTAATGTATATAGTTTTTAATTCAATAAATAATAAATTAAGTAATGGACAAATTTAACATATAAATGTAATATAAATATTTTATGTTTACAAATACTATTATTATTTATTATTTATTATTTATTAGTGATTATAATCAATTATAATTATATTTGAATATTTTTTAAGATTTTAAATTTTTCCATATATTGTGTACAAAAGCTAAATAAATATTAAATAAAATTATATTTTTATTAACTATAGTGAATATTTTAATATAATATATAAAGAAAAATCAATTCATAAATTACACTATCATAAATACTATAGAGCAATAATCTCTCATATACCTTGAAATTCGAATATTAATCAATTACTATATATTGGACTAATTGAAAAAGAAAAAAAAAACAGAAATGAATGATTACTTTATAATCCATGACGACTAAAAAGTTAATGACGTTCTGACTATCCGTGTAACAACTGGGTACCGTTGCTTTTCGCCAGCGAGGATTTTATACCAATTGGTATCGGTTGACCCCGCCCTCAACTTTTCTTCGGAGACACCAGTACCACCCCACTGCGACTAATTTACATTCTCGTAAGAATACGCTATAACTTCACTTGCTGAATATAATAGATCATATTATTTTTATTAGAGAATTCTTTTTCCGTACAAATTTTTTAATTAAAATAATTATAAAATTTCAATCTATCAATTCCATTTTCTTTTTAGATTTTTTTTCGAATTGTATTATGTATTATGTGGATATTTCCTTATGTTTGTAATGAAGAATTTTAATAATTTTGAATAATAATAATGAATTTTATTTTATTATACAAATATTGATATGATGTACTATTGATGATCCTCAAATTATGATTTGAGAATTGTGATTTTTTTTTAAACTTTTAAGCTTGTTTCTATAACAATACAGTAGACATCGATTTTAATGATAAGTTTAAATCAATGATTTAAATTTATGATTTATACATAACGAGGATAAAACATCTCTCTGTCACTTCTAGTTTTATGTATTGACTTAAATTTGTCACTTGAATCGATTGTACTGCATTGCAATATGTTTCAATATATATATAAAGTCTTTTCTATAGCTCATATTTACTTTTTATTTTATAAAATTTGATTTATGAAAACAAATAACAAAACAAATTTTTAATATCTTTATTTATAATATCTTTATTTTCTAAAAATAATTGAAAATTGAGGATTTTATATTTTTCGAATATTTGAATATTTTTGATATTTTTGACTTCTATTATTTTAAAGTTTAGATATCATTTATGTTTATTTATGTTACACACATGTATATTATATATATTTATTATTTATTTATTATATAATATATTTATGTTATATAATATATTATTATACACACATATTAATTAATTTTTATACATGAGATTTCATGTATAAATGTTCATAGTTCCGATTATATTATTTTTATGTTTTGCATTTTTATCGTTTTTATTAATATCGTTTTAAAAACTTAAATTCATTTTTAAAATCATTTTTTTTCAACAATTTTATTTTTTCAATCATTTTTTGGATTAGATTTAAATCTAATTTCAATTTTTGTAATTTGTATTTTTAAAGACTTCGTCACTTAAACAATTTGCAATAGATAACAAATAATTTGTTGTTATCAATTAAAAGAATTAAGTGATATATATATATTACCATTAATCCATTAATATATATATATATTACCATACCATTAATATATATATTACCATAATATCACTATTATTATTTATATGTAGTCGTATTTATATTTAAATCTTTACTACGATTTTTAAGATTTATATTTAAATGTGGTTGAAATTATTATAATGGTATATATATTTAAATTATATTATTGTAATAATTTAAATTATTTTTACTATTTTTTTTTTACTGTGTCATAACAGTTAAGTATTGTTAGATAAGAATTGTAAATAAAAGCTTTTCTTAATAACAATTCTTTGTTTAGATATATCTAATCAATTTTTCTTTGTAAACTACATATATAATATATATGTAATTATAATAATTTAATTTTGTTTAAAAGATTAGTAAATAATTCTTTGCAATTGTATTTTTAAAACAACATTAATTATAGATATTATTTAATAAAATTCATTATGCTTTTTATGTATACAAATTATCATTAAAATTTTATTAAAATTTTAAAAATTGCATAGAAAAAATAATAAACAGCGATAAAGAAATAAAAAAGAATATATGTTATTCAAATTCTTATAACATATTGGTCATTTAATTTTATTAAAAAAAATTATGTATCTTGTGAAAAATTGACACATACTATTGATAAAAATGATGAATTTTATATTTATCTTTGTCTGTAATAAATAAATTAATTTTTCATTATTCTTATTTTTCAAAATAGAGTGCATTGATTATAATTGCTATTTTTACTATTATTTAGTGAATGTTTTCCCTGTTCTTCTGTAAATTTTATAAAATATAACATATGTTCTTATTTTAATCATTCTTCATCATATTCGATAATTATTTATTTTTTGCTATTTTTATCTTTCAAAATAAAGATAAATAATTTACATAAAAATTAAATTTTTCATAATCCAAAAAAATAATTATTACTATTGACTGATTACAAGTTCGAAAAATTTCAAATAAAAATTTGTTAAAATTTTCTTGTCATAAAATTGTCAAATTTTTTTCAAAATAAATACTTTTCAGAAAAGAAAAATAAACATTTTAGATTTCGAAAATTTCTAAGTAAATTTTCACAAATAAATATTTGTTCATAAGAACTTTGCAAATCTAAAAATTTATCTCAACAAGTATTGTAACGAAAATCGACGAAAAATACAATCTACGAAATATCGAATTATGCCGTCCTAATTACAATAAGATGACTAAATCGCCGAACAAGTAATAGAATACTTTTGATATTCTTCGTATACGCAAGATCGCAAGTCAGTTGATACTAATGTGAGCCAATAATTGGTATTGTTGCGACATTGAGCTACGAAATCTGCGGGCACAGTGGAGATGGATCGCATTGACGGTGTACTGTTCGCGCGTTTCCTTCATATGGGTCACGTAATCCTAGCAGTGCTTCAAGGAATCGCGTGACATCGAGCTCTCAATTTGCGTAACTCTATCGTATTTACTACAATTCGATCTGCTATGCACAGATGAACAATCCATTGCCAGAAGTTGGCATTAAAAAAATAATTAGTTAAAATTTTGAATAATAATATATTTTAAGTAATAATTTTATTTAAAATAGTTGCGAATAACATTTATTTGTAACTATTATAGTTGATCTTCTTTCATATAATTTAAACCGTTTGGTATTATACAATTATTTGTATAGTTTGAATAATAAATTATTGAAGTAACTTTTATTCTTAACTTCAAAATGAAAGAAAATTATTTGTATTAATCTCTGAAATATTTTTGTTAAAATTTTTGCAATAATGTCATAACATGTCTTATAATGCTAGTTCGTATCACTCTTATATATTATACGCATGCGCGTATTATGCACGTACGCATGCGCATAATAAATTCAATGATTGCAAGCAACGTTCTTTCGATTCCAAACAGCTGTTCAAGAGCAGTTTTTTGGTTAACGCAAGAGGGATTTTCTTTTGTAAATATATATAAAAGAACGATAGCTACTTCAAATAAATGTGTAAGATGCGAGTTCATTAATGGCTCAACGTTCAAATATTGAATATTAGCAAATAATATAACAATATCTATTATATTTTTTCTATATAATCATATATAGAATATATATAGAATATATAGAGTATATATATAAAATATATAGAATACAGAATACATATAGAATATATAAATTCTATATAATCATATTTATAATCATATTAATAATTATATTGTAAAATAGAACTAGTATTTAACGTAATATTTGATGAGATTTATTTATCTTATTTTTTCAATAAACTCTTTAAAATATATTACAACTGTAAAAAAAATCCAATTGTTTCACTTATTTCGTAAAAATAATTTCTTTAAAAAAATTTCTAACGATAACATTTTTTTCTAAGAATGTTTAGGAAAACAGATCTCAAATATCTTTCAAATAATAATATAATAATAATAATATAAATCTAGATGATAGTGTTCATAAAAATAGAGCTGTTTTATTTTATCTCTGTCTTGTTTTGTTTAATATTTTATTTTATTTAACTTTATTTAATTGTTTATGACTTAATAAATAAATCTTAATATTTTTATATCATCTTTTGGATTGTTATGTATGCGAAATAAAAAAATATATATAGATATATTATATCTCATTTTATTTTTCGTTTTATTAACGTTTTATTAAAACTTTAATTGTCTATTAATAAAAAAATTTTTACAGATATTCTCAATCAATCAACTTTTTATGTTTGTTTCAATTTCTAGTATATTGATTCAATATATTGATTTCGAGTATATTGATTCATCATTGTCCAACAAATATATTAATATATAATATATCCTGTATATTTATAAAATTAATATATTAGAAATTAAAAATTCTATATAAATTCTATATATTGTATTAATTTCTCAGTAAACAGATAGAAAGATGTAAAAAGAACAATAATATTCTTTATCGAATATTTTTTATCTATTAATTATAGCAATATTATTATAGCAATATTTGATTCTGACTATTAGTACTACAAAAATTATTACTCAAAAATAGTTATGAACATTAATGAAACACTTAAAATTATTAAATACTGATTAACATTATTTAAATAGATCAAATTAAAGATTTAAAAAAAAAAGACAATACTAATTTGTTAGAAAGTATTATAACTTTAAAATAATAAAAAAAACTTTAGATTTTGAAAATTATTTTGTTCATTATTTATGATAATATAATTATATTATATTATATTATAGAATATAATATATATAATTCATCGATATATATATATATATATATATATATATATATATAAACATCAATTATTTAAACTAATTAAAAAATAAAATCTTATAAATAATAATTAGTTTTTTGGATAAATTCAGTTAAAGAACCAATTTGTGAATATTGAAAAACTAGAAATTTTTAAATATGGACATTTATTAGGAAAAAAATATATTAGTAAAAGAATACATACAATATATTTATACAAAAATGTAATAAATTATAAAAAATAAATTAATAATTTTTCATTATTCATTATGCTAATGTTTTCCAAATATCTTTAAATATGTTAATTTAAATTTTATATTATATTGGTCATTATATAATTGAAATCGGAAATATTTGGATAAAAGATGTTTCATTTCAGTTTTGTATCATATATCCAAAATTTATGATAATAGATTTTAAATTATTTACAATGTTATTTTCGTTTAGTCTTTTTTTATTCATGAATTCTCCTATAATCTTCATGAACAAATAATCAACATATTAATATTCAATCTGATTTTAAAAAATAAAAGAATAAATATATATATATAGAAACATTTTTCCATTAATCCATTTTTTCTTTATCCTCATTCATTCAATTTCATTTAGGAAGTATATAATTGCACTTGAAAAGTTTCGATATTGTCCCTGGAGGTAAAATTACTAATAACATAAGCATCGGTTGGATCATTCGAAAAAATTTTAATATCCATAGTTCGTTAAAAGCAGCAGCAAGACCGCTGGTGATCCAGGGTGAATCCATCAAGAGATATAATTTGAGATAAACAATAAATTGTTTTTTCGCTTCATTGATTTTTGTTATACCATTATTTTCGGTCGCAAAAGATGTTGATTTTCGTATCAAAATCATTTTATAAAAGGTGTACAAAAAAAGTATGGTATTCGCGAAACAAGTTAGAGCTGGAAATATTGTTACGTAAAGAATAGCAGTTAAATTTATACCATCGTTAAATCGGTGGAAATTCGGTCTGATAGGTGAAGATATTGGAAGCAACGTTGTCAAATCGGCGACGCAAGCCAAAACTGTCGGTAACAACGAACTAGTCCAAGTACAAATAGCATAGATTAAAAATTTCTTTCTTTCTTGCTGCTGATTCGTATCGGTCGGTAATGTAGAACGGAATCGCGTGATTACCAATGTCATGTCAATACAAATGACGAAAAGCCAAGATGTTGAGGATATGGTAAGGAACATGAGTATCAAACCCAAAATTACGTAAATATTGGAATGAATAGAGATATGACATAGGATACATGTACCTATCGCAATTATAATTATATTTAAGATAATTTGTGTAACATTGTAAGATATCACAGCTTTGTGATAAGCTCGCGTTTTTACATCCGGAATAATATAATAGATAAGTACGACTATGAAATAAGGAATAATGTAAATAATGTTTGCAAAAATCACTATATTGACACCCCAAAAATTCAAAGAAGAAAATATATTATCACAATGCATTGTATTATTTTTAAACGGTTCGATAGGGGAATTTTTAATATAGTCATTCTCGTTACAATTCCAAGTTTGAGAAATCTGTCCATTAGAAATACAATAGAAGTATCTTGTATGTATTTTTGCATTGGTATTTTTATGTTCTTGCTTGATTTCTATTTGTTTCAATTTGTTGATTACTTCGGATGTAAAATCTGAAACATATAGTATCCTTTCAGTTTTTTTTTCTTTTATCGATATTAGAATTGAATTGTAATCGATTAAACTTTGATTACTATTAAAATTATTAAAATTATTATCATAATCATTAATCAATAATCATTACAAGTAACATTCTAGAAATTTTGAACAATATTTCTAATCTAAAATTAATTAAAATAATTAAAATTAAAATAATTAAATAATTAAAATTAATTAAAATAATCTATTTCTAATTATTAAAATAAATTATTAAAATATTATCATTTCAATGATCATCATACATGTTTATTTTGATTATAAAATCATATAGAAAAGGAAAATTTAATATAGCTTTTCAAAAAAGTTATAATAGATTTTAAATTTCAAATTTTTCAAAAGATCAAGAAATTTTTTCATATGACGATGAGTTTTTTGATTTTAGAATAATTATTCAAATTATTTTAAACATACACGTACATTTTCTTTGTGAGAAATAATTAAATTTAAATATTTGTGATCATTATTCATTACATATTTTTAATATATTAATTGAATATTTGAATATTCAGCATATTCATTTTATAAAAATTCATAGTTATTATTAAAAATATATAATTGTATGATGTTATATTGAAATGATTATATTCTTGAAAGAAATAATAATAATAACGATAATCGTGTGATCAGATTGTTTCAAATTTTAATAATAAATCATTCTTTTGTAATTCTAGTGATAATTTATGAAATATTTTTAATCATTCATGTTCACAGATTGATTACACAATTTAATGCATATACTACTACTTCTATCCATAAGTCATCAAACTATAAGTCATACTTAACAATTTTTTTTAGAAAATGGACAGAGTATTTTATAATTAACGTAAGTAACGTAATATTAAATAACCATTTATATTATAAGAAAATATTATATTTTAATAATTTAAAAACTAATAAATAATAACTGTAATATAATAATAATATAATAATATAATAACATAATATAACATAATATAATAATATAATAATAGTATAATATAATAAATGAAATATTATTTGCTAAAAAATATAAATAGAAAATAGGAAAAAAATTAAATAAAAGAAAACATAACAGATTTACATATATATTATATTAAGATATTAAAAATAGAGTATACTATATTAGAGTAATAGCTAATCTATTACAAAATTAAAAAGAATTTACAGAAAAATATTTTTTATTATGGTAATATAAATATTTTTATTTTTTCAAATATCATAAAATTATATAATTATAATTAAATGGAAAAAAATCATTAATCATTATGAATCATTAAGAATCATTAATAAAGATATCAAATAAAGATAACAAATAGTTAGAAGTTTATTGTTACAATATTAATAAATTCAATTTATAAATTAATAATTAAAAATTATAAATTAATGTAAATTATTGTAAATTATATATATATAATATATATTATATATATAAATTAATGTAAATTATTAAGAGATTAATAAACAATATATTTAAAATTAGTGTTCGTTAATTTATAGATTATATATTATAAATGTATAAAGTATTTGTTTTATTTAAATATGATTAAATCTGTATCTATGAAAGAATAAAAAAAAATATTTAGATAAAAGTTGTTTATTATATAATATTCTTTTTTTTTGTAAAAGATTTTTGATAAAAACTGTTAATTCATTAGATTCTTTTTTAATAGATGATTAAAGAAATTAAATTATTCAAAGGACTTGATTTTGAAACTGCTACTTTTTTATACTAACAAAAGAAATATTTATATCATTTTATATCTCCCTTCAAACTTTTGTCTGTATTTTATATCAAATTTTTTTTATATCCTCTGTATCCTATAACATATATAATATTTAAAGATATTTATAGATTAGATATTTCAAATATTCACATTTTATTTATAAAATAATTTGTTTTATTTTTAATAAAATATTATTAACAATATGTTATATATTAAATATCATTTTATAATATTATGATAATTTATATAGAAAGAGATAAGATAATTTATATGAAAATATTTTTAATTTTAGTCAGTCAAATTGTTCAATTAAACCAATGTTTGTTTTGTTTTCATTTTTTTCGTGTAATGCAAATTTTATTAATTTAAATAAATAAATTGTTAATTTTTGTATTTTTGTTATTTTAAAAACAAAAATCATCTTTATCAAAAATCATCATATATGTATTTTATATGTAATATGTAAAAACATATTGATCGAAATATATGTATTGTTTACTGTATACTCACTTTCAGCGTAAGATGAACAACAAGGTACATCAGATATGTTACCAAATATATTCTGTGAAGTTATCATCAAGGTACAATTGAAATTTTTTAAATTACAAGAATTTTCATTGTTTTTATCGACATTATCAAAACAACAATATTTTCGTATAAATTGTTCGTTCAATTCTGTAATACTATTATGGTGAACACAATATACTGAACAAATAATATAAATAATATAAAGCAATATTTCAATCACAATACTTTTTGCAAACATTTTTCACTTAATCCATCAAATATATAAGTAATACATTATATTTATTTGGATCTTATATAAAAAATATATAAAAAATTATATAAAAAATATTTTTAAAAATTACTTTAAAAGTTAATAATCTTTTCTACTGATATATAAAAACTTTCTCTTCTTGTCAACATTTCATGTTAACTTCTATTGCAGATAAACGTGCATTAATGATTCAAGTCTTTGTCTTAATTAAATAAGTTTCCTCTTTCGTTTTCTTTTTTATCTTCTATCCCTACTTATTTTTTTTGCAATTTCCTGATTACTCACCTTTCCTTCTATTATTTGTTTCACAAATACCAAGAATTAGTCATTTCAATCTTTATTGTAATCTTCATTCAACGTATATTTATCGCTCAAATCATCTGGATTATTTTAGATTATTGTTCGATGTGATTTATTTATTAAATAATTTATGTTAGTTTATGATATCAAAGTTATATCTTTAAAAATAAATTAAATAAACTATCATATAGCTAATAGTATAATGTACAATCGAGTAGAAGTTGATTTTGTAAGAAATAAATAAAAAAAAGAAAAAAGCTTTATTCGAGATTTTGTTTTTAAATAAAGAACATTTAAAAATTTTTTGAAGAACAAATATATTGATTAATTCGCAATATGATTGAATACGAATTAATTAATTAATAATAATATTATTATTTAATTATTGAAATAATATGTAAAAATATGTAAAAATAAATATATATAGAAAATATAGAATTAATTTTTTTCATTTAAAAATTAGAGCTTTGTTTCAATTATTTGAAAAAAACGAATTGAAAAACGTGTAATTCGATCAAACATTCATGTCTCAAGAATTACAATGATTATAGTTCAAATAATTCACAATTTCCAAGGTATTGACAAGAATTATTAATATGATTGAAAATTATATAATTTTATTACATATATATTATATATAATATTATTACATTACTATTAATACACTGAATTTTGCCTGTATGTATGTGCATATCAACTTTATCATGAATATTCAACCACCACTTATCAATTTTTTATATGAATTCATTACGACGGCCATCATTCAAAAATATAACAAGTGAGCTAATATTAACATATTATTCATAAGTCTAGTATTTATCTATAAGAAGAAAATAAAATATAAAACTTTTTGGCGATTCAAATTAAATACTAAATAATGAATACGATATATATATATATATATATACACACGAATAATATCGCTATAACATTGATAACATATACATGATAACTTTTATCATTGTAATTATTAATTAATTAAATAATCGTTCAAAAATTGTTCTATTTTATTTTTTATATTTATTCTATTTTGTAATACATAGGGTTTTGTAATAGGATTATAATATATTAATTAGAATTTTAATTATTCTACATATATAGAATTGAATCTAAAAGTCAAAATGAATACAAAAATGTGAAAGAAAAATTTGAAATACAAAAATGTATTGAAATTTATTTATTAAATTACAAATAATTGAACTTTGATTATTAGATGAATATAATAAAATAAAATGGCTTTATCTTCATTAAATTGCAATTTCTCTCTTTTTTTTGTCTTCCTTCTTTACAAAAATTTAAATTGTTTATAATTTAATAAAAAAGCCTTCGATTTTTTTTTGATCTCTAAAATTGATTCTTTAAAAAATCATTATATTATGAATATATTAATTTGCACATACATATACACGCAGAGCTAAAAAATATAAATAAATTAAAAACGAATTAAAAAAATACAATATATTTTTTTAATACTAATTTTTTCGATGAAAAATTATGTCGAACAATGAATTATTATATCACGTCGCTACACGATTAAGCTATATGCTTCGTGATTGTGATCCCATATTTTTTTATTAATAACTTGTTAATAAAGCTTACGAAAGTTTTTACAAAGAAAATGTTATTTTTGAAATTGTCTTAAGAATTTCCAGGTTTTTTAGCACATATTATATAATATGTCCAGTAATATGTAAGTCACAAAAAAAATTTATATCAAACAAATTTTTTTGTTATATTATATTTTGATTTTTGATAAATAATTTTTTTGTTATATAAAAAAAATTCTCAGGACAAAGTTATTTAAATTTGAATAATCATGTATAATGATAGGAAAATATTTTTTTCAAAATCATATTTTTTACGAGATTTCAAAATTATAGATGTTTTTTATGGCATTATGATTTTTTCCATAAACAAATTCGATTTAGTATATTATAAATTTGAAATAATCTAAATCTTAAATATAAAAATTATGATTCGATTATGAGAAATTTTATATATTTAATATATATAAAATTAATATAATTTAATATATGTGGAATTAGTTTATTTGACTCGTTTAAAATGATAACATACAGTATTAAATTTATATTAAATTTAGTATTAAACTTTTAGATTTATATTTAATAATGATGCAATAAGGAAAACATTTGATACACGCATCATCACGTGATCATTTAGATTCTTGGTAGTTAAATATGTGACATCTTTTAGTCCATTGCATTTAATTTAGAAATACATTTGAAATTTAATATATACATTATTTAATATTAATAAAGTACTTGATAATTTATTCTTGAAGAAATTATCTATGATCAAATATGAAAATTAAAAAATGTATCAAAGATAGCAGTATTTTATAAAATATTTTGAGAAAATAAACAAAATCTTTATTTTGAAATTAAATTTTTATTTCGAAAAAATCATTATATATAAAATTGTAATGGTTTCATATTACTTATAAAATACAATGTAATTATAAAACAAATATAATTTTGCTATAGAAAAGTTTACTATTTTTCATATTCTAATCATTTTAGTTACAAGAAATTTTTCGTATATTAGCACTGAATTATGATAATGTGCATTTATGATAGCATATATGTCAATATGTATATATGTATGCATAAAAGATGACGATTTTAAATACAATTAAATGAATAAATTTTTTTGTTTCAATATATGCGACCATATTTTAATCTTATATAGGTGCAAATCAACACATTCAACAAAAAATGACCTAATATTTAAAATGAAATTTTTTTTTCTGTTTTATGTTTTCATAAATTAGAACAAGAATATTAATTATGGGGATCGATTATTATTTTTACATGTTAAAGAGATGTAATATTATTATTGAAGATTGAAAATATTTATTTTTTAAATTTAAATATTTAATTCATATAAATATAATAAATATAACGGAATATGTCTATAATAAATAATAAATATAAATATATAATTCTAAAATTCTTTTTTATATCTAGCCTTTTAAAATTCTGAAACAATTATTTTAATTTAGATATGTGATTTATAATAATTGTTGACAGGCTTGAAGAAATCTAAAATTCACGTTAATAAAAGAAAATGAAATTTCATTTTATTCAATATTTTTATTTTACAATATAAAATATGTACATATCTATTGATAAAAAACAGATTTTAATAATAAAATTTTCTTATATATATAATATTTTTATTTATTTATATTATATTAATTATATTTATATTATATTATTTATTTATATTATGTTAATTTAATAATTAAAATGAATTTCTGATTTATGAAAATTTGTGATTGAGATATGAATATATTAAAAAAAAAATAGTTTCATTTTTCCCAGCATATCATACTCCATCCATCCTTTAGCATATCATACTCTTTATCTTTATCACATAAAATGTTGCACTTTGCCTTATATAAAGTACTCTTGAAAATGTAAAATAATATTTACTTTTCAATTGGAAGTATTAAATTGCTAAGAAATATAAAAATTATGGAATGCAATACTCTATATCTATTCCTCAATATTCAAATTAAGAAATCATTATATAAATATATTTTGCGCTTAAAATTTTCCGCATTTTAATATATTGTAAAAAAATATTTTCTTTAAGATTAAGTTAAAAATTCGTAGAATACGATATTTTTTCACTTATTTGATTTAAAAGAAACATCGAGGTTCGGTCTTAAGGTTTTTATTCACCAATTTAAGTACTGTAACATTATTGGCACATTCATATTAATTACATGTATTTTACATTCATCCAATCCAAAAGCTACAATTTCGCATCGTTTTGCTGGCAATTTGAATATTTCATATTTCATCGATCGCTTGCTATTCAATAATGACAACGAATGTTTATTCATTTCATCTTATATAAATATACAGGATGATTCACCAAATATCATCATCTCGATTTTCATCTCCGTTATTATTAACAAAAAATATTTTACATAGAATTGAATAATATCAGGAAGGACAATGTTATTAGTATTTTTGTAAATATAAAAGGACATGTCATTGATGTTTTTCTAAATAGAATCATTTTTTTTTTAGTTATCAGTTGATATAGAAAAAAGAATTTAATATTCTTTACAAAAAATATTCATATCGAAAAATTAATTTAAAAGTTATTTTAACTTGAAATTTGTAAAATTTTCAATGTGAAAGATAAAAAGAATAGTAGAGTTTTGTTTCGCGTGTTTCTTATTTATATTATATTATATTATATTATATTTTATTTATTTATAGTAAATTTTATAAACTTCAAGTTAAAAAATATATTAATATAAATTAAAATATATAAATTAATGATTTTGATGAATATAAAAATAATAATTTTTTGTAAAGAATTCAACTTGTATCAATTGATGCAAAAATATACAATAGTTATTATATAAAAAAATATTTTCTAAATCTATTAAAAAAAAATTATAATAATATTAGAATATTTGAAATCATTTAATTCTATTTGAAACATTTTTTGTTATTAATAATAATAATAGTATAAAACAGAGATATAGTTATTAATGAATCATTATTGATGAATCATTATGAACAATTATATGAATCATTTTGCACGTAATATTTTGTTTAGACAATTAATAGCTGCTGTGATGATATTGCTTGTGATTGTACTTGCTTGTGATGTTGAATGCACAATAATAATAATCAATAAATAATTAAAAAAATATCAAAAGTGAATTCTCTCTTTGAATTCTAGTTTCATAATTTTATTTATAAACTGTTTTGCATTTAAAAAATTTTCATTTATTCTCCAAAAAATAGTACATGGACATTAGTTGAATTATTCTTGAGTAAAAAATTGTAATATCCATTGTTTATTAAAGATAAAAAAATTTGAGAATAATTCATAAATCCACCAAAAAATATAATTTGAAATAAGCATTGTTTTACTTTATCGATTTTTGACATATCACTGTTTTTATTCGCAAAAATTGTTAACTTTTATATCGAAATTATTTTGTAACATAGCAGAAAAATATAATATTTACGAATTCACCATTGTTATATCGTTAGAAATTCGACTTCATGGATGAAGATATTAAAACCAACGGTGTCGATTCGACGATACAGTTAAAACTGTCGGTAACAATGAGCTAGTCTAAGTATAAATGGCGTAGATTAAAAATTTCTTTCCTTCTTGCTGTTGATTCGTATCGGTCGGTAACGTAGGATGGAATTCCGTAATTATAATGTCGATAAAAATAATAAAAACCAAGAAATCGTGTACATAATAAGGAAAATAAGAAAAATATCAAATCCAAAATTATATAAATGTTGGAATGAATGGAGATATGATATAGAACACATGTACCTATCGTGATAAAGTTACATTTATAATAATTTATATAATGTTATAATATACGATCTTGTGATGAGTTCAGGTTATTATACCTAGAATAGATAACTATTACTATAAAATATAGAATAATGTAAATAATGATTGCAAAAATTTTTAACATTCCAAAAATTTAACAAAGAAAATGTATCACAATCATTATAATATTTTTAATTCTTTAGAAAAATTGTTAACATAATTATTTTCTTATAATTTCAAATTTGAATAATTTGCTCAGAAATGTAACAAAAATATTTTATATTCTTGTGACAGTATTTTCGAGATTTTGCTCGATTTCCATTTATCATTTTAATCTAATCTTGTAATCCTGTAATGTCTCTGTTAGTTTTCATTCTCTTTACTGATATTGGAATCGATTAAACTTTAATCATTATTGTAATTAATTACTAAAAGTAATCAATAATTATTATCATATTCATTAATTAACTAATCACAGGAAATAATCTAATAATATTTATGATACCTGTAATTATTAATCATTCGAGATTATTACTTATAGATATTTATTATGGTTTAAAAACGAAATATTCAAAGGAAAAAAATGACATAATTATAGAAATTTTTAAAAGATCGAGAAATTATCATATGATAATGAATTTATCAATTTTGAAAATAATATTATTTGAAATATTTCATATTCATATATTGATTTCATTTGAACAAAGAATATATTTTTTTATTTAATTTTTTAATCAATATCCATTGATAGAAAAAAATTCTTTTATATTAATAATTATTTTTTTTATATATTTTATATATATTCTAATATTTTCTATATATTACAATACACCATTAATATTTTTAATTTTCGAATTATTTTCATATGTAATAACAATAAATATATCAAAAGCATTAGTAGATGTTTTGAATAAAAATTATATTGAAAGTAAATTATATTTCTATAATTTAAAATAGATAAACTATTTGTGATAATTTTCCAAAATTATGTAAATAATAAATATGTATTTTTCAAAAAATGTATGTAATATTATTTCAAATAAATTATATGATTCAATTGTAATTAAAAACGTAATTTCTTTAATAATTATTAAATGATTTTCGATTATGATAATTCAATGTTAGATAATATTATGTGAAATAAATATTTTAAATATTATTTAATATTTTATAATCAGAATAAAATTTAATAAATATCGTTATTATCGTTATTATAAAATATTTGTATTATTTTTAATATAAGAATGTATCTCTCACTATCTATTACAGTTATCTAGCATTTCTTAAAAAAAATATTTATACTACTTTTATATGCAGTCTTTCAATTATGTGTATCCAGATGTTTTATTTCTATATATTATAATATTTATAATATATTATAATATTTTTAAATTATCAATTAAAAGAATTTTATTTTAATTTTAGAACAATATCCAATGAAAAGTGGTTGGTTGCTGGAATAAAATTAATAATCAAATTAGTATAATAATTGTTATATTATTAATAATTTGCAAATTTTTATGCGAATAATATTTTAATATAATATGATTTTAATATAATATAATTTTATATATTTTTGTAAAATTTTATATATTTATATATTAATTTTATATATTTTTTATAATATAATTTTATATATTTTACATAATTTACATAAATATTATATATATATATTTTATTTTTTAAATAAAATATCAATAAATAGATTTCAATACTATAGTATGTAAAAGAAATAAATACAGTTACATAATAATTCAGAAAATGATACAAGGTAATATTATATTTATAAATATCATTAGAGGATGAAATAAAAATGAGAGTAAAATAAAAAAAAATTCTCTAGATGTAAATTCTCTAAGAAATTTTTAAAGAATTTTATGTTATTTTAAAATTATTTCTAATTATTTATTTTAAAATTATTTGAAAATAATCATATATTATATAGATTTATTCTATATTATCATTATCTTGCATTATATGCATTATCATACATCTTGCATTATATTATTTTTTTAACATTTTACAATATTTAAATACATTAACAAAATAAAAATCCATAATATTTATTAAAAATATATGCGACTGTGCAATGATTCTTGGAAATGAGTCATGTTTTTAATTGATTCACGGTATTTTTCATTATTAATCTCACGGCTAGATTGTAAATTTTAATAACAAATCACTATCTTGTAATTCTAACAGTCTATAAATTGTTCTAATCATCGACGTTGACAGATTGATTATGCCACTTAATGTATTACTTCCGTACATGAGCCACTGTAATCATACCAGTAGTTATAATTTGTTGAGTGTCATTAATATGCAACATTATCTATCTTTGGGAAATATAAACAGAGAATAGAGTAAGAAAATGGAGAATATGAACAAGGAAGATATATTAAAATACAAAAAGATATACATATTAGAATAATAGATAGTCTTTATACAAATTTAAAAAAAAAATTTTTTAAAAAAATACAGAACTTGTCTATGTTTTAAAATATATACAATGACCTATAGTCAATGATCAAAGTCATTCAAGATCGCTAAAGATCAACTGCAAAGAAAAATAATTTATTTTGTATGAGCAATCGAATATTTATTCACTCTTAAAAATTTTTTATAACATTTATAAAGATAAGATATAAACCGCAAGATATTAGGATATTCTTCAGAGAATCATACAAATACATTAACCATTTCTTAATTTAGTGACATTCGATAAATATAAAACTGTATCTATTTTTTCCCTTTTGAATATTTTGGAAACTAGGTAGGTGGATAAAATGTAGCAAGATAACAATAATATTCATGAATACAAAATAAATAAGCGTGAAGCATGCAACAAATATTTTATATTTTATATTTATATTTACATTTAAATTCACATTATCGCAACATAATTAACAACTAGAGGAATTACAAAAAAATTCTATCGTTCACGTGAAATAAATTATATGTAATGACATTGATCATATATAGACCATTGTATGTATCTTAAAATAGTTTATTAGTACGTAAAAAAATATATTATTTTATTTAAAAAAACAAAGTTAAGCATTATATATGACCTTTACATGTTCATTTATCAAAAACTTATATGATATATGGTTTGACACTTTTTTTTTTCTATTAATAGATATTCTATCAATAATAACTGAATATATTCATATGGTTTGTTTTTCAATCTATATATTTTATTATAATGCTGTAAATAATTTAATTTTTTTAAATATCATGAGATTGTACAATTATAATTATACAGAAACAGATATTGACTAAATCAAATTAATTATAATGCATATTTAATTAAGTAATGCATAATATTTTTTTTATAAGCTTAAAATTTATTTTTTATTAATATAATTTTAATAAATTAATATAGATTATATAATATTAATTAATATTAATAAATTAATATAAATAAATATAATATAAATTAATATAATTTAAATATGTAATATATATTATTGATTAATATAAATTAAAGATTTTTATTATTCTTGTATTTATTCAAGTGCAATAAAGAATAAAATTCGTTAAAAAAACATAACTGTTTATGACGTAAAATGTTATGGTATTAATGCCAAATACAATCCTCAATTTTTGAGAAAAAATAATTATTAAAACAAATGCAATTTTTGCCTTGATTTTATTTAATTATTTTAATATTCAAATATAAAATTAAAAGTATGTATATATATATATATATATATAAATTATAAATATATTATATATATATAATTATATATATATATATTAAATATATATATATATATATAAATTATTCAAAAAAATTAGAAAATAATAGTGAATTGAAAATTATGATTTCTATAATCTACAAATCTATAATCCAATTGAAAAATTATGGAATAGAAAAATATGAAAATTATAATGAAAATCAAAAAAGTACTTATGAGAAATTAAAATCAATTGATACAAAAAACAATAATATTAATATAATAATATTAAAAAAATTATTTGATAGAATGCCATAATTAAAATAGGTTAACAAATTTATATAATAAAAAAAAAATATTTAATTAAAATTTTTGACATATATGATTTGATTTATACATTCTCTATAATATAATATAATCAATATGTTTTATTTTTATTTTATAATGAATTTTTCACAATGAAAAAAAATTGATATTCAAATTTTATCAAATGTTCAATGACTTATAAACGGGAATATGCAGATGTTGAATCAATTTGAAACAAAAAAAAGTAATTTAACTTTTTTTATATAAAAGAAAAAAATAGTAAAACTGTAAAACTTTTTTTTGAGAATATACTAACACATATAATAAAAACAAATATAAGTGAACATAGAAACGTTACAAAATATTTCATAGAAAACATTTTTAAAAAAATATTTATTTCTTCTACAACGTTTTATAACGAATACTTTTCTGGAATTTCCATCCGTCTTTTTTACAACTACTATTTTATTTTTTACTGTATTATCTTTCAGAAAATTTAAAGAATTTTAATTACTTTTTTAATACTTATTTTATATCATATCAACAATACAATATGGGACATTTCTATATATGTTTTATTTCTACTAATTTAAAAAATCGCAGTAATTTCAGTGAATTTTATATTATTATAACGTTTGGCTGAAAATATTTTACCTGGAATAGTAAGCAAACCATGATAACATTAATTAACGTTTTGCTTCAAGCTATTTCAAAAAAATATAAAAGTACGTCTATAGTAATGCATTTTTCTTTTTAAAATTAATATTTTTTTTTAAGAATTTTTCAAAATCCAGTTTAATGAATATGATGACTTTACATCATTATAGATGTACTTTTATATTTTTTTATTTTTCTCCTTCTTATCGATTTTCTCATGGTAATTCTCAGTTGTTGAATATTAAACAAGTTTCTTCCTTTATTTCTTCTTTCATCCTCTATTTTATTTTTATTTTTTTTTTTTATAATTTTCTGATTTATTCATCTTTTTTCTTCTACAATTATTTATAAATAATCAAGAATTATTGATTTTAATCTTTATTGTAACATAATAGTATATTATATAAACACTATATATATTAATCAAATTCTATGTATGTAAATGGATTATAAAGTGGTTTATAATAGTTTATTTCACTTAAATAGTTTTAGAAATAGTTTAATATACAATATATTATGTAAATAACAGTACATCTGAATAGGAAATAATCTCTGTAAAGATCAATAAAAAAAAAAACAAAATTTTTTCATTTGAAACTTTTCAAATACAAGCGAAATTGACTAATTTCAGATTGAATTATTAATAGATTATTCTACATGTGAAAAATTTTTACAATAGTTATTAGCATAACGAGTTTGATAGTTTGAGTTTATGTTTCAATGATTAGAATGATTCGGATTGTAGCAAATTTTACTTTTTTAAATATTAAAATTATATTATAAATTATAGATATTATAAAAATTATTGTTGTTACTATTACATTGAATTTTATCTATACTTGCATGACAATATGCATTAGTATACGATTTTCATTAATCTATTAATCGAAATATATGCATAATATATATGTATAATAAATATGTACATGAGATCACCAAAATATATGGATTCTTGGAATCTATGACATGCAAAAATAAAATATAACAACAATTTTTAGGCAATTGAAATTATAATAATTGAAATTGGAACATAGATACCAATATAACTAAGTATAAGACTAATATTACAATCATTTTTTTGGATAGAATCATGTACAATTTTGAATATTTTAATTTGTTTGAAAATTTTTTATAAAAAAAAACCTTTTTACTATATATATTAAATATAAAAAATATTTATATCTTCTTCTTTCAATAAACTATTAATAAAAACTTGAAGCAAGTCATCACACAAGTTGTTATTTTAAAATTATATAAATAAATTAAAATATTTACATAATTAAAATTGTATTAATTATGTAAATAGTTATTTAAATATTAGTTATTTTTTTATTTATTTTTATATAAAAACTGAATAATAAATGAAAAATATATAATCACTAGTGATATATTATATTTGTATAATTGCAATGTAAAATAATTTTATATTAGAACAAAATATTTTCGAGTTAATAAAATTTTTTTATTTTATTGAAATATTTATATAAAAGAATTATAGATAGTATAAAATTTATAAATAATGAAATATTGAATGGATATTTTATAGAGATAGAGAAAATTTTATTTTATCAAAATATACATATAAAAATAAAAATAAAATAAAATATTAACAAATAAAAATTTATATGGATTTATTAGGATTGGTATTTTTTTTAATTGCAAAAGAATTTAATTTAAAATGCAAAGAAATTAATTTAAAATATATATTTTATTTTGTTTATTTATACATTAAATGAAACATAGTATTTAATATTTATAAATTTACGAATTTATAATAAATTCAAAAATAACATTGGTAAATATTAATTTCATAATTGTTGTTTCTTTAATTATTAATATTATAATACTAATATTAATATTAATATTAATTTTTTTTAATTAATTTAATAAATATCACAATTTTATTTTACTAAATTTTAGATTAAACTTAGTATTGAATTTCCAGGTCTATCTGACAGTGATACAACAAGGAAAACATCTGTTATATATCTATATTGTATATGTATATATTTCATGTAATCTCCAATCCGTGGGAAACCAGATTAGATGTCCTATTCACTATCTTCCTATGTCTCATTCATAAATATGACATTTAATTATTATATGATTAAAAGAATACTTGATATCATGTTTACTATTTTGTGAAGAAATTTCTGAAATTATTAATTAATTTCTGAATTAAGAAATGAATGAAAAATAACATAACTTTATTAAATTTTTCGAGAAAGTAGAAAAAATGTTATTAAATGTTATATTTTCAAGATCAAAAGAAGATCAAAAAGTAAGTTTAATCTATTTTAATCGTCTATTATATATGAAGTGACAGCAGATTCATATTAAATTTGAATATATGTAACATATAGCTATAAATATATAATTTTCGTTGCAGAAAAATTTACTATTTTTCAAGATGATTACAATATATATTTAATACGTGTATCATAATTACACGTTTCGTTCATTTTTTTTTAATATATATAACTTTAAACTTATTATTAAAACATTTTATATTTTATCTTATAATTTGAGTTTTTCTTTCTTTCGTTCCATGTTTTCATATTTTGCACAATTTTCACATAATCACTAATCATACTCACAATCATTTTTTTTCTTCGTTATATTCTATTATTCTTTTTTATCTTAAAATGTGTTACTGTTATCTTTTTATTATAAATTTCTCATTAAAAAATAATCCAACTGATCCTTTTCTCATCTGAATCAACAATTTTCAAAGTTAGACAAATCGATTTGAAGTTAATAATTATACCATAAAATAATATTTCATAAATTTTAAATTAAGAATCATTAGAAATGCCTTAAATTGATGGATTATGGAGAAAAATTTAATAAAACATATGTCTTTTGTATTTCATAAAATTGAAGTTATAAGTAAGTTGTATGTAAATTTATAGAGAAGCTTCCTTTCTCTTCAATTTCAATGACCTTGAAATATATTGTTACAGACATGTTGTTATGAGAAACTTTTCCTTATACCCGGTAACCGGCTTCAGCTTTCAAATTATTCGCAAGAAACTTTTCGTACTATAGTATTGAATTCTGTCTATGCGTGACAATATATGCATCAGCATGCATAAAAGATGAGATCCTCAATCCCTAGATACAGTTAGATGAATAAATATTTTTATTCTGGCATAGGTTACCGCATTTTAATCTAATACAAATTCAATAAAGGATAATCCAACACTGAAAATGAAACTTTGGAAAATTTTTGTTTCGTTTTCTTATGGATTAATAAAAGTATCAATTTGTTTTTTTATATATTAACAAGATATAGTATAATTTAAAATTAATTTGTTAAGTATAATTAATTTGAAAATATTTATTTATTTCTTTTTTATTAAAATTATATAAATCATTTATGTATTTGTCTTCGAATTAAAAATACTTACATTTAAATTTAGAAATATACGATTTGATATGATTTTTTTTTGTCCAAAAGTTGTTTAACCAATAAAGATTAAGAAAAAAGAAAAATAAGAAAATTCCATATTTCCATAAAATGTGAACAGATATCTGTTAATAAAAATCTTTTAAGTTACAGAAATGTAATCATTCAAATAATTTCTTTAATTTATATTAAAATTCAATAATTGAAATAAATAGTAGATTTATTTCTATTTTATTTTTTCTAATTATTCAATTTATTAATTCATGTTATATAATTAATATTATATACATGAAATTTTCTTTTAATAAGTTTTTTATTGATATTCAATATTGTAAATTATAGCACAATATCCTAGTACAACTATATAATATCTATAAAATTTTATATTTTACAATTTATATATAACTATAATTATAATTATAATTATATATTATATTATATTATATATTATATATATTATATATTATTATATATTAATATAACTATAATTATATATAATTTATATATAATTTTTATTAAAATAATAAAATAATAATATATATATTTTAATCAAAATGAAAAAAATATTAATATAAAATACTAATAATTACTTTAATTTTGGATAATGTTATCGTACGAAAAGTTTTGCTGCAAATAATTCGAAAACTAAAATCAATTTTTTTTAATAAAAAAAAAAGATTTTTATTCAAAATAACAATATACTTTAAAATTATTAAAATCGATTAAGAAGCAATTTTTTTTGTAAATTTATTGAAATTTTTAATTAAATTAATTATCTAATTTAAATTAATTAAAAAAGTGAAATATTTACGTATACCACTTGTTACCACAACATATTATAATATATATAGACATAAATTGTGATAATAATTTTTATTTTTATAATTATAATTTTAATTTTATGATAATAATTTTAAGATATATACGTTTTTAAATATCATATAGATGGTTTATCTTTTTCAGAATTATTCCATTAAATATTTAAAATAATTAATAACAATTAAAGTTTAAATAAAGATAAAAATAACTTTTAACAATCGTTCATTAACGTTTTCTTTTTTTTTATTTAATAAACGTTTTCTTTATTTTTATCACAACATGAAGAAAGACATATATTGGTTTATGTATTATTATATATATTGATATATATATTGCTTTATATTTTGTAATATCGATATTTTTAATTATTATTACATGATTATTTATTTACATGAATAATCGTCATCAGATAGATACTTATATTATAAAAAATGAACAAAAAGATATCACAATCTTATTAAGACATACTGTATAAATTAATATCAAATCGTAGTAAGTTTATATAAATATAGAAGTTTTAAACAAAAATGATGGACGAAATATTAATAAGACATATATTTATGATGAAAATTTTATGTTTTATTTATTATGTTTATTCGAGCAATACGAGAATATTTCATTTTTTATAAAAGATAAATATTTCTTATATATTTCTTAAATATTTCTTAAATAAATGTTCTAAAAATCTAAAACAAACGTATACAATTTTATTAAATACGATTTACATAAATTATTTTATATTATTATATCTAACAAAATAAAAAATTTAGAAAAATAAAAAAATTGAATATATCATATATAAATATATATATACAATATATATATATTTGAGATCGATGAGTAATATTGAAAATATATTACTGTGTTTAATGAAATATGGTGGACTGTAAATTTTATCGATAATCGATAGTCACATCTTTACATTATAATAGATCCTACTTTAGCATTCACAATTCAGACTGAATTCAGATGCTTATCAGGACAGATGATTTCTTGTTTGATATTTCGACAAAGATTTCGATGTCTATTTGATATCTTAACGAATATTTACAACTAAGATCATATATTAACTCAAGTATAATACGATGAAGATAAATACTGAATCTATCGTTTCTTCTAGCCATATCTATTCTTTCATTTCATTGAACTTGGTGTCGAATCAATATTTGATTTTGATAGTCGTAATGTTTAAAAGTTGAAACCTATCGAAATCTTTAAAAAATATACCGATATATAAATATACTTGCGTGAGGTATTGAATGGTTTTTAATTCAATAATTCAATAATTAATAATATTGGTTTGGTATCACTTGAAGAGATATCGAAAAATGATATCAAGTAAATATTTAAAACATTGATATATATATATATCAATACTTTTTATCGAGTAAATTTAATATCTAATCTTTTGAAGATCATCAATATTATCGCTATTGATCCAATCATTAGTGATACCATCTACGTATTGCAACGAACGTTGAAACTGATTTTAATTAATGTCTATGAATACTATCACGTATTTCTATATTATTTCATAATCATCTGAAAATAATCACTGTTTTATGAAGTGGTTTTAAAATGATCCGTTTGAATTAAGCTTTAAACTAATAATTTTCCAAAAAAATAAATATATCAATATCTTTTTAATATTTTTATCTTATTATATATTTAATATATTTTTATTATATTTTAATATATTTTAATATATTTTTAATATATGTTATTTTATTATATAATTATTTAAAAGTTTATTATAAACATGTTGATAATTATATATACAAAAAAAAGTTACTCAAAATATTGAATTTTACAACATATTAAAAAATCGTTAAAATTATTAAAATTTTGAGGGGATAAATTGCTAATTAGTTATCAAGAAAAATTGGATTTTTATGTATTTTTTAGTTACAAAAAAAATGAATTACATTGAATTATGTTTTTTTTCAAAATTATTAAACTTTTTTCAATTATTAATAAAATTCATAATTTCAAAATTATTTCAATTTCAATCCAAAGATGATTCATTCATTTTTGTCCTCTATCAATCCTCTATCATACGAGAACAAAATTTGAAAAAATTCGAAGTAAATAAGCTCATGCATATTGTAATGGAGAAAACGAACAAATGTAATTATACGTGCATTCGCATTGTAATTTCTTATTTGTGCAATTTTCAGATTACAGATAAACTTATAAGTATCAATTTTGATCAGACTGAAACGATTGTGTTAGATTATTATTGCATTCTTAACATTTAGGTAATTTGTGCATAGTACAATAACTTTTTGTTTCAGTTTCATTATTTTCTAGTTTTTGAAACATCTCCTGTTTCATTTCAATATTATCTTCGTGATATATCATGATGATACATAAATTATTATTAACACGTACAATATCAACTCCATATTAGGGAAATAGGAACAATTAATGATATTAACAAAATTAAAATGAATGAGATTAAGAAACAATTTACACATATATTGCAACTCAATTTATTTGTTTATGTGATAGTAGAGAATATAGGAATATAGGAAAATATAATTTTCAGATAATGGAACATTTGAATAATAGAATCATCATTCAGCTTCTTGCATTATGATTTCAGGAACACTGTATATGTTTAAAATTTATGATAATAGGAACAATAGATTTTAATTATAATAGATAAATAATATAAATAAAGATTATTTTTAATACTTTATTTTTTTTATTCCTAGTCTTTCTTACAATCTGAAAGTACTGAATTAATATTTTAATTTTTCAATTTAATTATTTTAAGAAAAAATAAATAATATTTATAAACATTGTGTGTCCATTTAATTACAATAATATCGATACAATATCACATTGACATTGGCAATCTTAATACTTTACCAATTCAGTCATTTCAGCTTATTTCGAAATATATGATGTTTTGCTTATATATAATATAATAGGTAAAATTGTTTATAATATGTTACAATTAAAAGTTGTTATAACGATATGTTATTGTCTAGTTAAATTGACTGATAGTCATGAATATCGATCAATTATCGACTGCGTTATTAAATCACAAACTTTATTTTTCTCTTCCCATTATCATGCAAAATGATTCAAAATAAGTAAAAAATGAATCTGTCACTCTTTTGTCCTCAATTCTTTTAATTTTATTTGCAAAACTTATAATTACACTTAAAAAATCTTGGAGATAAATAAAAAATAAATAAGAAATAAAATAAATAATAACCAGAACTTTGGATTATTCAAAAAAATTTTAATTCTTTAAAAATAGCGCCAAATCTGGTGATCCAGAATGAGTTCATTGAGAGATATAATTTGAGATAAACAATATTTTTTTGTTGTTTTTCCGCTTTATTGATTTTTACTTTTATATCATTGTTTTCAGTCACAAGAATCTTTCGTTTCAAAATGTCTTATAAAACATTTAAAAAAAAAATGATATTTACAAAATAAATTAGAGTTAGAAATATTGTTACGTAAAGAATAGCAATCAAATTTATCATTTAGTAATATAACATTGTCTAATCATTGAAAAATTTTTTATGATTGAAGATATTGGAAGCAATGATGTCAATAAGCTAACACTGTCGATAACAAAAAATTAACCCAAGTACATATGCTATAGATTAAAAATTTCTTTCTTTCTTACTGCTGATTGATGTATCAGTCGATAATATAGAATGAAATTACCAATGTCGATACATATAATTCAGAGGTCGAGGATATTAAGAAAGATAATTATCAAGCTCAAAATTATATAAATATTATAACAAATAGAAATGTAACACAGAATACATGTATCTGTTATCATTATAGTTATATTTAAAATAATTTTTGTAACTATATATACAGCCTTGTGATAAGTTTGCAAATATATACATGAAATAATGTAGCAGGTAAGTACGATTATGAAATAAAAAATAATGAAAATGGAGTTTACAACATTGATGTTTCAAAAATTTGCCAAGGAAAATATGTTATTACAATATATCATTGTATTATTTTTAATCAAAAATAGAGGAATTATTAATATAATCATTTTCGTTACATTTCCAAGTCTGAATAATTTATTCCTTAGAAATGCAACAGAAATATCTTGTATATATATTCTTGGATGGATATTTTTATCTTCTTGCCTGATTTCCGTTTGTCGTTCCGTCGTATCCTTTAGTTCATCTGAAATATATAATTATTAGTTTTCATTTTCTTCATCGATATTAGAGTTCGTAATCGATTGATCATTATTGTAATTAATTACTAAAAGTAATTGATTAAAAGTAATCAATCATTATTATTATAATCATTATCATAATCAATAATAAAAGATAATAATCTATTAATATTTATAATTTATAAACATTAATCAGTAATTATTTAAATGATTAATATATATATATATATATTTATTATACTCTTAAAATTAAAATGTAGAGAAAGAATATTTAATGTAATTTTTTAAAGAAGTGATAAACTTTTCCATTTAGAAAGTAACATTAGTCAAATCATTTTAGGCATATGTATATATTTCATTTGCGAAAAATAATTTAAATTTAAACATCCATTAATAAAAATTGATACAATATTTAGGTTCTATCATAAGATTATTTTCATATATAAGAATAACAAATAATATCAAAGATATATAGATCATCATATGAAATGTTTGAAGCAAAAGTTATGTTAAAGTCAACTATATTTACATAATTTAAATAAATGAACAATTTGTTCTATATAACTATGTTTCAAAACTATGTAAATAATTAAAAAAATATATATATAATTAATAATAATTAATAATATTGTAATAATTAATTATTAATATAAATTATTAATTTAATTATAATTAACAATATAATCATTTTATTATTAACCTTTAATATGATGATCATAATTATTTCTCAATCATTAATCAAAATTATAAAATTAATTTATTTAATAATTAATGATCATGATTAATACCATGATTTTGCATTGTCATACCATAATCTTCAATCGTTAATTAGATTAAATTTTGCTCAATTTTTTTATATTTTTTTTTCAATATCGTGAAATTATTATTATTATACATTAATGATTTAATAATTTTTTGTTATTTATGATTTTTATATTTTTATTTTTGTTAATAAACAGTATCGATTTTCTATTTTAGTATTTTATGTATAATATAAATTATATTGATCTAAATTTTTGGAAGTAAGTAAATTTTAGAACATAAATTATTTAAGAATTATAAATTTCCATATTTAAAATAATATATTATTTTATTAAATTATATTATTTTTCATGATGTTTTATGAAAATGATGATGTTTCATGATTAATGAAACATTAATAAATATTTCTTATGTATTATAAAAATAATTTAAAATTATTTAGAATAATTTAGAAAAAATTTGAATTAAATTAAAAATAAAAAATTATTATTTTGCAAAAATTCTTGATTCTTTTATTTATATTTTATTTATATAATTATTTACATCATTTTAAGATATTCATTTTAAAATATTAATAAATATAAGAATAATATAATAAAAATGAGAATTAAAATAGATTTAAAAATATTATAAAGTAAATATAAAATAAAAAAGAAGCTCTTGCTTCTTTATCTTAAAAATTAATTTCGAAATTATCTTTTGCATATTAAAATTCTAGATTTAGAAAATTAGAGATTTTTTTTTAAAGATTTAAAAAAATTTTGCCGTAAAAAGTAAGTAATTTTTTGATGTTCTTGAATTAAAAGAATATTAAGCAATGAATTAATATATTATAATAGTAATAATATTATCTCAATTATCTCAATTTAATTTTTTCCATTATTTTTTTCTAATATGTTACTATAATGGCATTATCATAGTAAAAAACATCTTTTTTACGATTTCTTAATAATAATATTTTATTCATAAAAATTATATATTATTAATTTTATTTTTCAAAAATTATAATCATTATAATTTTGTTTTTAAAGTTTATAATAAATAATTATTACTATTTAGGTTTTTAAGATATATATCAATATATAATAACAAATAAAATATTAAACTAACAAATTCATGCGTTTCTTTATTTGATATTTTTCATAAAATTTTATTTTATTAAAAATATTTTAAAAATAATGTATTTAAGAATATATATTATATTTGTATATTATATCATATAATACATATATTCGTGGAACAGCTTTAAAGAATTGATTCTAGAAGCTAAGATATATATAAAAGTTAATACATAAAAATTAATTGAGATTTATTTATTAAGTTATAAGTAATTTTAGTTTGCGTTAAATAAAATGAGAAAGAGATAGAACTGTTTCATTCTATCGCGTCTCGCTTGTGTTTAATGTAAACTTCAATTATTATTTTATTGCTAATTTAATAAAGAAGTTTAAATCGGCATTTTTGTATTTATTTTGTAATTTTTATATTTATTTTGACCTCTAAAATTGATTATCCAAAGTTATTCTATGAATGTTAGATTTATTTTTATTACTATATGATAAAATAAGAATATAATAATAGATTGTAATAATTCTTACAAACTTTTCTATTTTGTGTATTTAATTTTATGTTATCGAATATTTATTTTATAATATTTATATATTGATTTTGATCAATTCTTTTTTTATTTTTTATCAGTTTCAAGAAAATCTAAAATTTTTCAAATTAATCAATTGTTGATTGTTGAATGCTAATAAAATTTTTGAATAATATATTTTGATTAAAAATAATGATCAAAAATAGAATGTAATTAATTATTTTTTTAGATTGTAAAACAATTGTTATTTTTTTTTAAATATTTTTTTCAATCACTTTCTTATTTTCATAATCTTTAATTTTCAAAAAAACGGAAAATTTACAGATTTCAATACAGGATGATAAATTGATGATAATAATTGAAATGATAAATTAGATGATTTTTAATATTAAACATATTATAAAGTCAATTTTTTGTTTACGCATATATTCGATATAATATATGTAAGTATAGTATTATGCAAATATATCACTCTTTTACTGATTAGCGTATATTTTGGATACATGTTATATATAAAGTATTATTTTATAATTATTAAACAGAATTTTATATTCGAATTCTTTTTATATGTAATTTTTATATTTTGAAAACATATTGATATGTTTTTTTTTTAACTTCCATCGGAAATTTTAGAATTCTTGTCCTTCTTGCTTGATTCCATGAATTCAAATTTTGTCTTGTGTTTTATTATTCTTAAATATTTCCCATTAATTATATTTTTACAGAAATTTGTTTAGAGCATCATTTATATATATATAATAATTTTAATTTTATACTTTATATAAATTAATTATTAGTTTATTATAAGTATTAATTTATTATATATATTTTTCTACGTATTTCAGTTCGATAGCACAGTTTCTTGAATAATGTGCGATAGTTAATATTCATATTTCGCGGTTGTCAGCTAATGACTGTGTATCTAGCCAACTTCAATTTACAGGATTAATCTTTGCAATTGAATTTCATTCGTCGTCATACATTGCGCTTCTCTTCCAATGAGGAATCGAATCGAAAAATTACAAATTTTATTTTATTTGTATTGATTAGTGATCGAATTAATAGTGATATTATCGATGATATTTAAAAATGGTTGAATATAAATATTCATTGGAAAGATATATTTTGAAGTTTTAGATATCTAATTGATATTATTTTCGATATCGATAAAGTTACATCAAAATAATATTATATCGAATCGAAAATCTCGAAAATATCGATATTTAATTTGATTCTTTGAAAATTTTCAATATCTATTCGATACCTTTCTAGTTTTTAATAACTAAAACTAGATATTGATTCGAACATAGCCCGACAAAATGAAAGAATAGATAGAAAAAGCAAGATAGAGTAGAATAGAATCACTTTGTCGAGCTATGTTCCAATCAATATCTGGTTTTGATTGATATATTTAGAAACGAAACCAAATTTTTGAATAGATTTTTAAAAAATTGAAATATCGAAATTCTCTGAAATTATCAATATAAAAGAAAATTATTTAACTTAATGAGTTTACAATAATAGTCAATGCTGATTTTTTCATTTAGATATTAACTTTCTTTCTAAATATAGCATACTATTAAAAAATTAATTTGTTATTAAAAAAAACTATTAATATTTGATGTGAGAAATAAAAACCATCGAATAAATTGTTGTTACTATTGAACAATTTTGTCCAACTCATTTAATATTTTAAGAAAATTCTGATTATATAATATTTTAAGAAAATTTTATGTATTTGATTCGACATAGTATTGATTTTTCAATTTGTCAATTATCAAAAAAATGATATTAAGTATTAGAAACTTTATTATGTACATATTGCATATATTAAATAATGCCAATTCTAATACTATTATGATAATTATTTTCATACAAAAAAAAGTTTTTATATAAGAAATTTATTATAAGATATTAATTCATGAATATCTTATCGAAGTCAAAAAAACACAGAAATATATATAAATATACATAAATATTGGTTAAAGTTTCTTTATTAAATTATAAATTATAAATAATTTATATATTATAAATGTTTAATATATAAACATTTAAGCTCTCTCCATCTTTGTCGTACATAGTCGTCTTACTCTATCTAATCCAAACTTAAATTACTTATAAACATTTTATGAATTTCAATTTTTTAATCTTCAAAATTAGTAAATATTTTTTATATTTCTCATGTTACATTATATTGCAACAATAAGTATGATTATAATATGAATTTTTCTTCATCTTTAAGCTTTTTATTATGTGAAAAATGAGCTTTTCCATTATTCTTTATGTTTTATCTTATTGTTCTAATATATTATTTTCTTTCTCCTTTATACTCTTGCAATTTCTATTCAAAAAATTCGAAAATTGAATATCTTTCTGTATCTTTTTGATCATTTTTTTACACTTAACCATTACGAGACGCATAAATTTGATTTATCTAAATTATCTGGTTTAAAAAAAAATTAAAATTATAAAATCAAATTCGACAAAAGATATTAAAAAGTTTTTTAATATTTATAATTTTATATATAATTTTTTCATAATTTTAAAACTTAAATTATGTTTGTTTAAATAATTTTAAAAATGAAATTGAAATATTATCGTCTAATTTGTAAAATAATTTATAATATCACATTAATTTATATATCATATAATTTTAAGAATTCAATTCATAGTAAATAATATATAGTATTTATTAGATAATGTATTATATAATGTAATTTTTTTTTTATACTCTTCAAATTTTTATATTTCAATTTTCAAATTTCAATTTATCATTCTTTTATGATTTTAAAATCTATTATTTATTTTTTAATGAATTAAGTGATGATTTTTATTATTCTCGATAATAAATTTTTGATGAAACGTAATAATATATATTGAAGTTTATTTATTTAAAAACAACTATATTTTTATGATATAAAATTTTATAATATAAATATCAAACATGGAAATATTAAATCAATCTGATTTGAAAGTAAGTATAGAAAAAAATTTAAGATTTATTATTATCGAAAGAAAAAAATATAGAAAAGACTTAATTAGATATATAGTTAATAATTTTAATATTAGCATATAATAAAATAATAAAATATAATAAAAACATAGAAATATCACAAAATATTGAGAATATTTTAAAAAATATTTTAATTCATTTCCTTATAAATTTATAATAATAATTTTTGGAGATTTTTGCCAGTCAAATATTTTTTCTCAATTACTATTTTCTTTTTTCACTGTATTCTCTTTACAATAAATAAAAAGTTAAATTATTTTTTTATATAATATTTCATATCACATCAATTTAATATTTCTATATGTATTTTTATATGTATATTTATTCTATAAATTTACATTTTAAAAATTACGTTTCAGAAATTCATTTCAAAAATGAATTTTGAATTATATTTGGCCAAAAATTTTTTATCTCTGAAATTTCTATTGATCAAATACTTTCCAGTTACTATTTCATTTTTTTTCTCAATATGTTGCTTTTCATAATATACATATAAAAATTTAAATTATTTTTTTGTATTTACTTCACATCATATTGATTTAAAATTTCCATGTGTTTTATATTTATAGTATTTTACATTTTAAAAATTACAATAATTTCATTGAATTTATTACGTTTGGTTGAAAGTTTTTTTTATCTAAGGGAAATAAAATAAAATAGGTAACGTTAACTAACATTTAATCTCAAGTTAATTGAAAAAAAATATGTAGAAACGCAATTGTTGTAATACATTTTTCTTTTTACAAATAATATATTTTATTATCAAAGTTTAGAATATAATTCAATAGATATTATTATTACTAGCAAACAATATTTATACTATATTTATACTATATTTTATTTATATATGAATTTGTATTTCAGATATTATATTTTGCAGTTATTTAACGTTTTAATATTTTATAAAAAATGCATTTGTACATTCCACTACAAAATGATAATAGGCGCTCTATGTTTTTCCAGATTTTTTCAAAATTCATTTATAAAAAAAATTTTATGGAAAAAGTATTATAAAATAACAAGTTAATAAAATTATTTCAAAGAATTACTTTTTTTGAAATAATAAATCTGCAACAACAATTGGTGTCTTTTTATATATTTATTCTCTAAATTTTACACAATAAATAATTTTTACGAGCAAATTTACAGAAACTATCTCTTTATTATTAAAAAACAATATTTTATTAAGGTTATTATCGTATTTAGATTTATTGAATCTGTACTATATTTTGTAAACTCTATCTTACATAAATAATTACAATTTATAATTTACATAAACAAATCGAATTTATATATAAAAATGTAAATTGCTGTTGATTTTTTTTATATTATTAAGAAAATAAATATTTTATATAAATACACAAAAAATTTAAATAACATTGTATTAAGTTTCGAGAAATATAGAAAATTTTAGAGCGTGTTATAATTTTGCGGAGTGTACTACTTTTTACACGTAATCTTTTAATTATGAGCATACTATTTTGTATGAACTTCTGCCATTTTTTAAACTTAAATATATTTCCTTTACTTTAAAACTTTTCGTTCTTTCTATTTAAAAATTCAGATAAGCATATGTTTATTTCTTCAGTGTTTTTAAATCATTTCCAAAAATTTTAAAATTAAATTTAAATAAAAAATTTATAAAAAAAGTAAAAATCAAATTGGATAAAATTCAAATACATAAATAAAATAAAATTTAACAATTAAAATACAATAATTCGTGTTGTGTTAATAATCTGTGGATTTTTATATAAATACGCGTAAAATATTTTTATATTTTGTATATTTTACATAATTTACATATTCAATATGTTATATAATAAATAAGATATCAAATATATAATAAGTAGATTTTTTGTATTGTATTACACAAAAAAAAAAAATAATAATATAATAATAATTCAGAAAATACAGATTATCAAAATTAACGACATCTTTAAAAATTTTGATTTTAGAAATCAAAACATATACAAATATTGGTATATAAAAATATTAAATAAGGTTTATTTATTAAATTATATATAATTAAAATTTATATTGAAACAAAAATAAATCAAGATAAAGATGTGTCAAAGATGAAGTTGTCTCAGTCTATTACTTCATTTAATGCAAAATTTCTTATAATTTAATAAATCTCGATTGACATTTTTATGTTTCATATAATTTTTACATTTTGTCTTGTAATCAACTATCCGAAGATGCATCACAATTATAATAACATTCTATAATAATAAAATAAATAATAAATAATGAAATAAGTTTATTTCAAATATGTCTAAGATTTAAAACGATCTTCTTTATCTTTTAATTTAATTTTTTCATATATATAATATATAATCGTTATTAATTTATTAAAAAATATTGGAAAATTATAATATATTGTTATACATAGTTACTTAATATAAATCTTAAAAAAATGTATATTTATGTAATTTACATAATAATATTATTGATATTTCATAAATCTAATATGCATACATCATATATAATTATATATAATTTGACATATATTTTACACGATATATTTTCGACATATTGAATATTCGAATCCGTTTTAACAATGTAATTATTAAAAATGTATGCAATTGTATTGTGTCATATTGAAAGGCAATTGCATTTATATGCATCGTACTTTTAATTCAGTTGAACATAGTATTTTTCATTATTAATCTTGTGGTTAAATTATATAACAAACGATTCTTTTATAATTTCACTAATTATCGACAAATGATTTTAAATACGGATATTAACAGATTGATTATAACAACTTAATATATATATATATTATATATATATATAGATATTATGTATTTCTGTTCATAAATAGGACACGATGTTTTTCAAAATATTATAATTGAAATACGATATCGAATATCCGTTTGTATTGTTTGAAAATATTATATTTTAATAATCTTATGTAATATAAATTTACATTAACTTATTAATCATCACGATCAATAATATTGAAACATAATCTATTGAAAAACATAAATACAGAATGAATTAGAGAATAGAAAAAATATGTATATTAGGATAATATTATCCACTATACAAATTTAAGAAAAATTTCTTTAATCTAAAAAGAAATATTATAATAAACTTATTATAATACTATAAATATTTTTATTTCTTGAAATATTATAAGACAATTTACAATTTACAATTGCCAAATTCATACAAATTAATATCAATCAATAATGAATTAATAAGTATTTAAAGTAATATGTTTATAATTAGCAAATCTTAGAAATGTGCATAAATAGAAATGAATAGAAATGTGCATAAATATTTGTTTTAACTGGACATTTTATCTGTTTTATCTTAATAAGAAAAGAATTAAAGATATAAAAAAATGTTCAGACAAAAGTTGTTTAATATGTGTAGTATAAATTTTAACATAATGTTTTAAAAATTAAAAATTTTTTTTATGGAAGAATGTAAAAAACATTAAAAAATATTAAAATTAATTCTTTGAATGGAATGTTATATACATAATATGATAATTAACATATTCACTGTCACCATGAAAATATTAGTCATTATATACTAGTTATTCCTACTTTAAATAATTAAATAGCAATTAATAAATAAATTTATAAATAAATTAATTATATATAAATAGTAATTTATAAATAATTTATCAATATACTTACATTTTCAGCAATAATAATGAATTTCTGATATCGTGATGAAAGAATGTATATAGTATGATATTAAATTACATATTGGAGATCGATATCGATATTTCTGTTGTAGCTATGAATATGAATGGTAATTCGTCGATCTTTATCGATGTACTGTCGATAGATACCACATGAAACATTGCGTGTTAAGTCGATAATGCTTCGACAATGGACAGCAAATATGTTAGGAGAATTCAACAAGTTTCTAGTAGACTATTTCAATGATATGTTGTAAAATTATCGAATGATATATGTCATTTTATTTTAAATGATGTTTAATCATGCTGTTCTTGACTGTTTTTATTATTATTTGACGATAAAAAAAACAATAAATAAATAGTGATAAATTTTTTGAATTTTCTATCCAAAATCTTATACAAGCTTTTGAAAAAGAGAATCATATCGTTAATGACAAAAATGAAAATAAAAATTTTATATCAATATATATTGTTATTCTTAAATGAAAATTATGTTTAACATTTTTTTTAAACTTTTATAAAATTAAAATTCTATAAAAATTCATTATCAAAAGATTCCTAAGCTATATAACTAAGTAATTTAGTATGTATTATCCGATTTTGCAATATATTATCAAATGAAATTTTCATTCATTTTAAAACTATCATGTTGTGTATAAAAAATAAACATTACATTCAAACAAATTAATTTGATTCTAAAATCTTTAAAAAAAAGAAAGATTTATACCACGTAATCCAATTTTACGTCAAATAATTTTTTTATATTTTTCGTAAGTTGTCTTTCGAAAAAACAAATCATGTCTAGATAAAACAGATATCCTAAATTAATTTATATAACGCATATGAATTACTTCATAAAATATTTACATTTTGTTTATAAAATTATCCGTTTTCTCTTTTCATTATTAATCGAATATATATGATATTATATATTCGTGGGATAGAATTGATTTTTTGTGTTGTCTGTTTCCTTGAAGAAGGATCAATTCTAGAGACTATAAATATAAAAATTGGTATGCAAAAATTAAGTCGATTAAAATCGTCATCCATATACAGCATAACACACTTAATCAGCATCGATATATTTATATTATCCATTTAATAGAACCTTCAGAATAATGTTTTACAGCAGTTTTACAGCAGCAATACGTGAGATCATATTATTTAACTTTCAATCCATACTCTTTCTTTTATTTTTGTATTATTATATTTGATACGATTTATATCATACAAAAGTGAATATTCCGGAATTAATTCTATTAATTTTTCTTCATTCGTCATCATCTCTTCAATATAATGAACGCCTAATTGTCAACATGCGAGCAGTATACAAATGGCTCATAATGATCATGGATTGTCGCATGATCAGTAAAATATTCAGGTTGCTATAAAGGCAATGAAGAGATATATCAATAGCTGTTATCGTTAAGTGCATGCATTTTTATTAAAATATATGTAATAATGTGAATATATATGAATGAATATGTGATTCTAGTCTGATCAGGCCCTTGATCAGATATTGTGTTTGACATTAATGGTATTAAGGCTTATTTGTTAAGTTATAAACATTTGAAGTTTGCGTTAAATGAAACGAGACAACTTCGTTACATTGCATAATGATACAATTAGGCGATTTAGCTAGATAAAAATCGACTTGAAAAATTTTACAGAAACTAAAAAATTTTTTTTGCTTGAAATAGCAAAATGTATGAGAAATAATAGCCTGATATTTTTTTTTGTCATTCAAAATTTCATGAATACATTTATAATGAAATATTATGCTTTGTTATAAGTTATTGTACAAGAATTATTATTATATATTTTTAAAATTTTCTGAAATAATTTTTATGTTTTAAAAAAAAGATGAATATTCTCTTTTCATTATTATTTTAATTTTTTTTATTAAATAAAAATATTCTATATTCTAAAAGGTTTCTATTATGTATCTTTGTGATTATTGATATTTAAATATTACTAACATATGTTAATAAAATTTTTCATAATTATAACACTTCACGAATAATTGTACTTTATGATGAATTTTGATATTTGTTCAAGCATTATTATATTTTATAAAAGTTTATGATAAAAAAAAAGAATTAGTTCTATAAACGTCTGCCTTTTCTAAAACAATTTTTATCGCGATGTTATGGGAATTCGGTCACATTCATTAATTAAGTCAAAATGATCAAAAGGCAAAACAGAATTTAACAAAAAAAAAAAAAAAGGAAGAGCTCACAATTGTAAGCAAGAAGCATTTTAAAAACTAGACTCTCTTTACATAATATGTACATAATTTATAGTACTTTTGTACTACAGATGACGACTGAATATATGCAATTATGTTTTCATGTTCTTAAAATAATTATTATTTTGTATTATATTATTATTATATATCATGTAATAAAATTATATGTATATAGACATAAATAATTATAATTTATAATAAAATTTATATTTATATAATTATATAATTTATTACATATTATACAGTTAATTATTAGATAATTAAATGCAAAAAAGGAATTATCTCATTAATTTCAACATCATAATTTTGTACAACTTTTTCTTATATCTGTTATTGTCACTTGATCTTAGTTTCCGAGATATTCCTAAAGAATTTTTTGATATAAGCAATAATTTATTGCTATATATCCTAAGCTAAACTTTATTTATGATAATTATTTATGATAATGTTATTAAATAATGTTATATATAAACATTATATAATAATGTTATTAAATAAACTGCCTAAAAAGCTAATTATAAGCTAAATATAAAATATACGAATATACATATTATGATTGTATTGTTTTTTATGTTTAGATATATTTTAAATTTTATTCATTATTAAGGCTTAATTGGATTTGGATTAAATGGAAATATCTCTGCTATTATATTAAAAAATTCGCATGAAGAGAAATATTTTACAATATGAAAGTTAAACTCATCACTAATTACATAATGAAGTTTTTATTTCCTTACAGATATGATTTTGATAGTAAAGTATTAATATTTTTTGGTTTAATGAAAAAAATATTTTCAGTTAATAATACGAGGAAGATGAAATAATGAAATAATATAATAACGAAATATATAAATTTTAACAAATATATTATTAATGTACAATCATAATTTTTATTTATTATCATTTATTAAAAACAATACGACTAAATAATTATTGAATTTCATTAATTTAAATTACCTTTAATTTAGATCTTAAGTTGTAATTTAACACGAATTATTAAATCTAACCTATATAAATTAATTATGCAATAGCCCAAAGCTTAACTATAGCTTAAACTTAATTCTAAATAAATTAAATATATATTATATATCCCATATTCTATTCTATTCTATATTCTATTTAATATAATTTTGTGTATTAGAAATATTAGAAATATATTCTATTTAATACAATTTTGTATATAACTTGCAAACTAAAGTTGACTATAACACATATATAAAAAGATTATATAAAATAGAATTTATGAAAATATATTTCAAGATCATTGAAATCGATAAAGTGACTGCTTTTATGTAATTATTTTTAAATTATTATAATTTAATAAATAAACTTTTCGATTTTTAGATTTGTTTTAATTTTAAAAATCATCCTATATACATAATATAATATATAAGAATATATTGAAGTGTGTGCATCTATATGGATACTCACTGTCATTACAGGATGTATAACAGATTATTAGATTATCAAGCATATTTTGTGAAATTATCAAATTATTATATTGTACAATTGAAATTTTTCTATTTCCAAGAATTTTCATAATCTTTAATGATATCAACCTTATCAAACAAAATTTTTATATAAATTGTTTGCTCAATTCTTGATTATGGGAAATATAATATGGGAATAAATACAATATATGGGAAATAAATACAATATAATAAGTAAATCAAAGTGATATTATCACAATATTCTTAAATAAATATTTTTCCATAAACTTAATTCCATCAAATGTCAAATTCAATGTATACATAAGTAGTACATTATATTTATCCAGATTTTATGTAGAAAATATTTTTATATCTTAGAAGTTAATGATCTTTTGTATTGATATGTAAAAAATTTCTCTTCGTCGTTCCACCTTAACTTCTATTGCAGATAAACGCGCATTAATAACTTAGAAGTCTTGGTCTTTACCATTCTTCTTTCTTTCGATTTGTTTTATGGTAATTCTCAGTAAAGTCATTGGTTGCACATTAAACAAATTTCCTCTTTCGTTTTCTCTTTTATCCTCTATCCTACTTATTTTTTTTTTTTTCTGTAATCTTTTGGCTTATTCACCTTTTCTTCTCTTCAATTGTTATTTATTAGAAAACTAGTTATTTTAGAACTTGTTTCATATTGCCCAATTGATTCATAGAATATATAAACTTATATACGCTTGGTTAAAGCGAACTAGCGGGTCTCTAATAATCACGAAAACATAAACGATTGAGACGACTCATTGATCTCCGAGATGGATGAACTGTAATGAATCAAATTTATTTGTTTATTCGACATTTTTTTCTTTTTCATAGATCATAGCAACGTTTCAATATTTATACATACAAAAAAAAAAGATAACGAATCTCAATAAATATTTAAAAGTTCAAATAATTTAATTAATTAACATTTTCATAAAGAATTCGTTGCACGACTATACTATTTGTCCAAAAGATAATTTAAAGAAAATTTAAAGCTAAACAGAAAAACATGAGATTATTATTCTATTATTCTCCTATATAATTATGATATGTATTTTCGTAAATGGTCGAAATATCTATAATCGAATCGTTTGATGAAGAAAATAAATGAACTATATTTGATTGAAACAAAGCGATAATTTTAAAGCATTGTAGCGTAAATTAATAAGCAGAGTATTAATTATTGACAAAATGTGTCCTCATAATTTATAAGAATTCTATGTCAACACATTAGTGTTAGTAATGTTATATGCAGCAAATGGAGCATTTCTCTTCTGTCATACCGTTTGCCATTTTCTTGTGAACGAACAGTATATCTATCTTCGTTGCTTTTAATTCGAAGAACAAGGAAAGACATATGATCGCTCGTGTGCAGAGTTACGAGTATGCTATCCTCTTATAAAAAGTAGTTCAATTCCTTTGCAACGAATTTTCACAAGGGAAGAATATGTGACGTCATATTATCCCCACTACTATTGCAGTAGAAGTCACGTGATCAGGTTTCCGCCAAAGCCAAGCGCTCAAATATCACGTGACACACTTCTAATATAACACTGGGAATGACGTCACGTATTCTCCTGTGGAAATTTTAATGGTAGGAGAGGTATAATTCGTGTGCATTAATTGATGACTTATCGGTAATGCGTAATATATAAATCTTCATCTTTATTGTAATAATATATATATATGCCGTTGGTATTATCTAGATAAGAAAAATTTAAATATTCTGAGTTTAGAAATTAAAAAAAAATGGTACTAATAAGTATTATATATATAAATACAATATAATATATTTAAGATTATAATGGATTATGTTTAGATATTGCGATCTAATGCAAAACAGCTATTGTCATTTTCGGTTATTCACGGTTAGATTCGTTGATATTTGTTTGCATTTATTATCAGTGTATCTCTGACGCGTGAAACAAATGAAGGCGACATTGCTTTTTGAGCAGTGACGCTTGATTTCATCTATCGTATCTATCGTATCTAGAACATTATGCAGTTAACAGAATATAATGTTTAGCATGTGTCTTTAGTTACTTTCGTGAAATTATTATTTTATTTATTTTATTTATAATTTATTCAATTATTTAATTATTAATAGTATATTTGATAATAATCATTTTCCTTATTTATAACATGTATAAAGTCCCTTAATGACACTTTTTTACTAGTTATGTAACAAAAAATATTTTGAATCATAACTTAATTTGATTGATAAAAATTCTGAAAATCAAATCATTTTAGGTAATATAAATGGTATGTTTTTTTTTCTTAAAGTTGTAGGCAATTATAAGACAAATTTAAAATTATTACATAATTTATTACATAACATTTTTATTCAGTCAATGTGCATAAACAATATTTATTTAATTAGATATATTTGTTTCAAAATGATATTCATTGACGAATAAAATATTATTACTTTTTTTACTGTAAATGTGGTATTAAGTTAATAAAAATATCATGTAAAATGTTTTTTGAATTTGTTTAATAATAAATTAAAATTTATTTACAATCTTATAAAAATCTTTTCTTATATAGTTATAAAATTATATAATAAAATATTTTATCTATTTCTACATAATATATAGTACTTTTATGTAATATTTTCAGCAACTTTTAATTGACTAATTTCTGTGAGTGAAAGAAATTGAGAAATCCAGTGCAAAAAAACTGTGCTACAAATATTGAAAAATGAGATTTTTATTAATCTCTTGATGCTTAGTTGAATTATTATTTTTTTTACGAGTTTTAATTTCTGTATAAATTATATCTAGAGTTATACCACATGGAATAATTATCTAAATTTATCTAAATTTACATATTATAAATATTAGATAAATATTATTTATTTCATATATATTATAATGTTACAAGGAAATTAGAAATATATTACAAAAAGACAATAATAAAGTGATAATATATAAAATAATATATAAAAATAATATATAAAAATGATGAGATTCCAGTTATACTATTTTTAACTAGTTATTTATAAAATTATTATTTTATAAATAATATTAGTTATAGATACTATTTCAAAATTTTGTCATATAATTTTTAAACGCAAATAAAATATACAAAAACTTTGTTGAATTAAAAAATTAAAATATTAAAAATAAAATATTTTGTAATAAAAATAGTTTTTGTTTTCATTCATTTTTTCATTCAATTTTCAGATTTAAACGTACAAAAAATAAAATAAAATAAATAAAATATTTTCTCAAACTCATCTTTATATTGATTTCAACAAACTTGTTTATCTTTAATTTATTAAATATACTAAATATACTAATACATTTTATGAAAATTGTAAGACATGGATTTTAAATAGCTTTGACACATTTTGTAATTCTACATGCTTTTTAAAGGAGATGTTTTGGAGATATTAAATAGAATGACCTATTTCTTGTATTATAAATCAATAGAGTATTAAATTGTAAGTAAAAACCTTCACCGTTATATATCCTAAATTTAAAAAATTAATGAAATATTAATGAAATAATATTTATACTTATTATATACTTATTATATATTATATATTATATATTATATACTTATTATATACTTATTATCTAGAAAATTAAAATGCTTGAACTGATATCTTCAATTTTTTCAATTATATAATTATGTAATCCATTTCTTAACGAAAAAATAATATTTTTAGTTGTTTGTAAAATATATTGCAATATATTGGTATCATGAATCCTTTCTTTGATAGTTTTGTATCGTTAATACATTAAAATATAATTCATACTTCATTTTTAAATTTTTTTTTTCATAAAAAATTTCTTTAATTCATAAAAAATTTAGAAAGACGGTGTAAAATGAAACATCTAAAATAGACCATCTAAATATCTTGATTTTTATTGACGAAAAAATTATATCAGTAATATATCAGTATATATGACTAAAATTGTACAGTATTGAGATATATGTAATTTAATGTAAATAATTTTTTAATAATTAACAATAAAAAGATTAATTTTATTTTTTTAAATCGAATGATATGCTTTTTTTATGTATTATTTAAATATTTTTGTATTTTAAAATAAAATCATTTAAAATCATTGAAATTTAACTATAAAGAAAAATAATTCCTATTTTTTAAAGTAAAATTATTCAGATTATTAATAATGTAATAATATTAATCATCGAATGTTAACAAATATTAAATTGTTATATTGCATTTATTTTGTATCTATGAATTATATTTTTAGTTTTCGATATTCTATTTATTTAATTTTTTTGTAATTTCCAAAATATGTTATTCAAGATGAAGAAAGTAGATTTTTAAACAGCTTTACATTTTATCGAATATTGCTAAATTATAAGAGAAGCAATGCATTTGTATGCAGAAAGATTTCCTGAACGTGCCAGATTCTTATGGCCTGTTTTTATAAAGAATTTTCAAGGAATTGAAAGAATATAGTAATATATAAATTACAGTTACATAAATAAAATATTCGCTCATATAATATTTTCTCTTGCAATTGACCTTCAATGGCTTTAAATGACCTGAATCGTGGATCATTATAAGTTACTTAAAAGTATATAATAGTACGGTATAAAAAGATATATTATTCTATTAAAAAAGAAAAAAAACAAAGTTGAACAAAAACTTTCATATGACTTCTACATCTTGAAGAAACTATTTACATTAAATTATGTGCCTATATATTTATATATTTTTTTAGCTAATAGCAAATATTCAAAGAGACAAATATACTCAAATTACATGTTTTAGATATTTCACTCTGTGTATAGAAAAGATATGACAATAAGATACTTTCATTTAAGACAAGATAACAAGAAAACTAAATGAACATTCTCATTCTAATTATTAGAAAGATTATTTATTTTATTATAATAGTACATGGCATTAATGAGTTTCTCTATACATTTATTTGTTTTATTCTTATCTTTTATTTTCTTATTCTTTATTTTTTTTAAAAAGTAACAAAATTTTGTTCTATTAATAAATAAATAATATTTAATAAAAGTATATTGCAATAAAAAAACAGAATATTATTATTAATTTTATAATTACTGTTTCTTTAGACATTACAATTATAATATTATTAATTTTTTTCTTAAATAATATAAATAACATAATCTTATGTTACATTAAATTTTATATTAAATTTAATATCAAATTTCCAAAATTATATATAATTATGCAATAAAGAAAAAAATCTATGTATGTATATATGTACATTTGACCATCACTATAACTGGTTAGATCCGTAATAAATCTTATCCAGATTTTATCCATAATCTTTTTGTATAATAATAAAATTTTGTATATAATATTTTGTATATAATAAAATCAATATTTATCCAATTATTATTTTAATGAAAGAATATTTGATATTTTATGTTATTATTTTTGAAGAAATATCTGATCAAATGTAATAATTAAAAAATAAATTAAAGATGAACTTTATAAAACATTTCAAAAAAATAAATAAAATTTTAATTTGAAATATAAAAAAATTAATCATCTATTATTGTTATTTATAGAGTGGCAGTGAATTTATATTAGATATTTATATTAGATTATATAATTTAGATTTGTTTTAGATTTATTTGTACATATAATATACGTCATATTTACATATAATATAAATAAATCATACACAATTTTTATAAAAATTTTATAAAAATTTATCATTCTTCAAATAATTACAGTGTCCATTCGAGACGTATCTTATTCATGTCTCTTCTTTTTTTTAAAAAATATATAATTTTAAATTTATTGTAAAAATATTATATATAATTTTATATATAGTATAATTGGACCTTTCTTTTTCGATCATTCTATATTTCTCAATATTTTCATATTTTATCAATATGAAATTATTAATCACGATTATTATATCCAAACATATCTTCTCTTTGTTATATATTATTATTTTTCCTGAAACACTTTTTTTTATTCCAAGATTTTTTGATATATTCTATTTTTTTCATATATTCTTAATTCAAATAGTCTAATTCTTTCTGGACCAATATTTTTAAAAATAATTTTTTAAGTGGACCGATCACCAGTTAGTTAAGTATAATTGTATTTAAGAAAATTTGAAATAATGACAAATACTTTGAATTGAAACAATAAACAGAAAAATTTAATAAAATTATTTTTGATTATTTTTACTTAACTTTTATTTCATAAAATTAATTGTAAATAAAAAAAATTTGATTTGAAAAGAAATTTCTATTTCACATTTGAAATACGATATTAAGTTTTAGAATTACTCGTAAGAAATTTTGCATACTTATTATAGCATTGAGTTTTATCTATATATATATATGTGTTTCTGACAACGCATGAGTCAGCATGCAGTGTACGCATAAAAGATGAGGTCGTCAATCTCTAAATACAGTAAGAGAAATAAATTTTTCCATTCTGACATAAATTGCTGCATTTTATTTAACTTAATACAAATTCATCTATATCCATAACTTAATACAAAACGATGATCTATGATTTGAAATTAAACTTTTTATTTCATTTTCTCAAGAATTAGGATAAGAATACCAATTATTTTTTAGAGAGGAATTATTATTTTCCTTTTTTCTTTTTATATATTAATAAGATATAGCAATTTGGAATGCAATTATGAATTGTTACGCTAACAATAGTAATTTTATGATAATATTATTTAGTTATTTAATTTATATAATATTATCATTTATTTTTTATTTATTTATCTATTATTATTAAATGATATTTAAATTAATAAAAAATGAGAAATTAAGAAAATATTTTCTATTTATCTATTATTGAGTCACAATAATTTTTCTATATATCAAATTATTAATAAAAAATAAGAAGTGAATGAGAAAGTGTTATAACCATCCTTGATCCTATTGTAATATAATTTTAATATTAAAAAATTAATGTTTATTTAATGAAATTTTAATAACAAATGAAATTAAAATTTAAAATAAAAATAAATTTTATTTATGTTATTTATTTAATTATTAATGTTATTCATATTGTTACATCAATGTTATTTATTTTTTAAAAAACAAAATGTAATTAAAAATTTAATAAGACTTTGTACAGAATTAAGATTATTTTATGTCACAATTATGATAAATATGTAATTCATTTTTTGATGCATTTTTCACATGTTTAAGTGTTCAATATTGCATCAATTTGATAACAGACAAAAAAGACGATAATATTCTTTATTGAATTTTCCTCATTGATAATAACGTTACAATCGATTCTCATTACCGATGTTACAATATAATAGTCTTCGACTATGCTTTTGAATTTAAATTATAAATTTTGAGATGCTTAAAATTACTAAGTGGTTATTAATATTATTTCAAAAAAGAATTAAAGATTAAAAAATAATTATTTGCAAAGAGAAGAAAATATTCACAATAAAATTTTAATTAATAGAAAAAAGTTACATTAAAAAATCAAAAAGTTATTTTGTTTATTCTATACATAATATAATATTTTAAATTTCATTTTTATTTAAAATTCATTATTATTATTTAAAATTTGGTTAATATATATAGTATGTTTTAAGATATTTAACGTATTATATTTGCTTCTTATCGCTAACGTTCTCAGTTTAAATTTATTGAATTTATTTATTCTTTTTTATTAAAATAAATGCTTTATTTTAATAAAAATATTTCATATTTTTATTTTAAAAATTTTGAAAAAAATATTTCAATTTAGCGATACAATTTGGTGTAATTTTTCTATAATGTTAAATAATGTAATTAGCATATTTTTTCTTTCTGTTTTTTCAGCAATAATTGACTCATGGATTTCTTTTATCATTTTGATTAATATTTAGAATTTACATTTACATTTTATAAAATTTTTTATTAATAGAAGAAATAATAAAATATGATATATACGTTTAAAGAAATAGAAAAAACAAATTGGTTTTTTTCTCAATACAACTATAATAGTTATTATTTCAGAATTATTTCAGTTTCTAATCTTAGGCGATTCATCTTCTATTTTTATCCTGTCGCATATCTATTTATCTCCATCTATCTTTAGAAAAAAGATGTAGAGAAATTTGACAACTCTAAATAGTTTTTAGTATCATCTCCTAGTGGACGTATTCACAAATAAACCGATTATTGTTGATATAATATAATTTTCGTCGAAATAAATTTTTCTGAATTTTTGAATTTATTTTGTGGGAACAGATAAATATAAAAATATTGTTTAAAATATTTTTTCAATGAAAAAAAAATTTTTAAGAAGAAATGCTTAATTTTCAATTAAAATCAATAAAAATCAGTGAATTAAATTTGATTTAATTGCGATTTTTACTCTATCGAATTTTAATAATAATATATTTCTCCGAATAAAGAATTGAAATGTTATTTTTAAACGAATTGATTTTTGCATTGAAAATAATCCAATCATAAATATTGATAAAATTTTTTATACTTTATATTTATAATAAATATACATAAATCAACAAAAGTTTTTTGCATTATATTGAAGTAAAATAAAGTACATATTAGGTATATTAAATTTTGTTCTCATTTTTTGTCGGTTTATCATGTTCAACAAATATAAATCAGAATTTTTTTTTTTAGATGAAATATTGTAAAAATATATTACATATAACATATATAATAATTACAATAAAATATATAGATAGTAAAAATGAAAAATCTGTTGATTTATTATCTGAATATTACAAGATAAATTGGAAAAAAATTGATTTTTATTTCTTAATTTGTAATAAGAATATTTGAATATATTGCAAATTTAAATTGTCAGTTAAGATAATGAGTTCTGTTATACGATTATTTTTATACAAAAATTTGAATTAAAATGAATAAAAAGCACAAATTACAGAAAAGCAATAAATTTATCTAAGGTATAGTAAATACAGAAATTTGCATTATTAAGAAATAAATATTTTTTAATATTAATTCATAAAAAGTTAAAAAGTTAAAAAAATAAAAATTGCTATTTCAATTATTTTAATCTGAATTTTTTTTTCTAAATATTTTTATCAAAATATATATAAAAATTCAATAATCTTCGACATTTCTTTTAAATATTTAAAGAATAATTTATATTAATAATAAGGCAAAATTTTTCTTTATATTTTATGCTTCAATAAACTTCAATAGACTTTTGCATACGAATGGTTTGCAAAACTCTGATAATTTAAATTTCCAATACATGCGAATAATCTCTCAAATTAAAAATGAATTTTTCTTCGGTTTATCTCATAATTCTAAAACAATAAATAAGATTTTTCATTTTTAATATATATATATATATATATATATATATATATTATATATATATATATATATATATATATATATATATATATATAAAATAATTCAAATATAAAATCAATAATTTTTTGTATTTATAATATACTCTGTATAATAGAAATTATATTATATGCAATACAAATTTTACAATATTTTATATAAATACTTTATAAGAAATTGAAAAATTTTTTATTACTATTTATTATCTGACTATTACAAGATTCAAATCAAAGAAATTTAAAACAAGATTTTTCACGTTTTAACATTTATATTTATATATAGTAGAATATTGATCCGAATTAATTGAAGAATAAATAATTTTTATCTCTCTAACTTTCGAATAAACATTCTTTCTATAATCAGTCAAGAAGAACCAAATTTGTCATTATATCATGAAACAATTGAAAATTAAACAACAAAAATAACAACAAAATTCAAATATGAGTATTTATTATATGAAAGAATATATGCTTTATTAAATTAAATATTGTTTATTTATCATCATTTTAAAATATGTGTTTTAAAATATAAAATATGTTGTTAAAATATCTTTGTTTATTTATGTTACATATATGATAATCGGTCATTTGAATAATCAAATTTCGATCAATGTTTTATTATACTTCAATATATTTCAAAACATTTAGTTCATGTTTATTATTTATTTAGTATGCATTTATTTTAAATGTAGAGTAATAAAATAAAAATCAAAATATCATTATACAATATTCGAAATTCGTGGCTGATCGTCTCATAATAGCTGTTTATTGAATTATTGGAATTCAATTATAGAGTTTGGATAAAAATAAAAATGAAAAAAGAAAAAGGAAAAGAAGAGAAAGAGAATTGTATCGAACATATTCAAAGCGACAGAGAATTATGGAGCGGTGTATGTATTTTGGGAACTACAATCCTACATCACGATGAACATAATTCATGTTGGTCTATGTGTCATAGTTATACTAATACATACATCTGTTCATACCAGAATTCGGTAAAAGCGTTTATGATCACATTGTATGTGTATTGCATTATGCTTAATCAATTTAATTTTCAATTTTTCCATAAGATATCGTTTTTATTATTTTTAAGATAAAAAATTTATAATCTATTAAAGTGTATAGTTAGAAAACAGATTTTAACTTTATAGTTTTAAAAAATTGCATTGTGCAGAATATCATGTAATTGATATAAAATAAACAAGAGCTGATTATGCATATAAAAGTAAGTGAAAAAAGAAAGAAAAAAATATTTTCGTTTAAGATTTTTAATAAATCAAATTTGAAAACTTATCAATTAATTCGATTGCATATAAATGAATAAAAAGTGAATAAAATAAAATTTTATTATTTAAGTTTTTTATATTTGAAAAAATCAAGATTGAACACACAACATGTATAATCAAAAAGTCGTATAACCAATGAATTTTCAAATTCAATTTAATTAATTTAAAATCGAAATTAATTTTAAAATAAAAAAAATTATTTTATTCTATTTTTACTTATTTTTATGTATTTATATGTAAAATAATATATTTGTTTCAGTTGTTAAATTAAAATAATTTATTAATAAATATAAAATGGAAGTGAAAAAATTTCCTAGTGTCTATTAACAATGGTATTGTGAATGAATAAATAGTGAGAATGGATAAAAATTATTTAAAAAGTGATCAAGATTTTAATAATATACCTCGATTAATAATAAATATTTTGGCAGATGTATTAAGATTAATAACGAGTAAATCTCTAATTTAATCGAAATTAATCCACATTATATGGAACATTGAAATATTTGTAATATCAAAATCTATTTTTGAGAAAAAACTATTTTTCTATTAAAAATTCAAATTACTTTGTAACCAATCAATATTTATTAATTTTGATTAATGTAATATACTAATACAGTGTTATTGTTCATATATCTTTAGAAAATTGATTCTAAAAGTCAAAATAAATCAAAAATTGATATAAAAATATTGAAATTTAATTAAATTATGTATCGATGAATGTTTATGTAAATTCAAATTTTTATGAATATAACTATAGAAATAGAAAATAAAATAAAGATTAATTTCATTTCTTTTAAATATCATAATGTAATATCTTTCTTTAAATATTTTATGTCTATACGTCATATGCATTCTAATAAATTTTTGTACATAATAAATTTTCCATAAGTGCATAAACATCTGCAATTTAAGTTTACGATGAATTGAAGCGGAAATAGGGCGAGTCATGTATATGGAGATAAAACTATCTCATTCTATTTCTGTTTCCCTTCGTCTAATTCAAACTTGAATTGTTTATAATGAAATCAAGACTGATTGCAAGACGAAGACAAGAATCAAGATATCTAAAATATATAATTACTATTTATTTCAATGTTTTATTAAAAATCAATGATAATGTATAAATGTGTCTTCTTTTTCTATGATGATTTAATTAAAAAAAATATCCATATATATTGATATTAGTAATATCAATTACGAAAAAATCGAAATAAAAATTGATTCTAAAAACTATTTCGGAACTGATATAGAACGGAAAAAAAAAAATAACATGACACAATGACATATACATATAGAACGATATTGGAATTGAAATAGGAACCGATATTGATGAACTGAAAATTTTTTATAATTATATATAGAATAAAGGTTTTATGTAATTTTAATCAGAATATTTATATAATAGTTTTAAATAATTATTTTCGGAATTATACCAAATTTTATTTATAAATTAACAAATGAGCTTTAATTAATATTTTTGTATTCATTATCAATTTTTGTATTTATTTTGATTTTTAAAAACGATTCTTCTAAGATATCAATATATTCTAGAATTTATCTAATGCATTTTATGAATTATCTAAATGAATATTCTTTAACATCAATATAATTTTATTAAATTTAATTTTTTTAAAAACTTTATTATAAGATTTCATTAGATTCAGTCTTCGTGCAAAATTAGAATCAAAAAATCATTTTTATATGGTACTTTTAAAATGATGCTTATTTTTTTTATAATTGAGTTCCCATTCTATCGTTAAATTCAAATGTAATTATTTAAATTTTTAATTATTATACAAACATAATATGTCTAAATATAGAAGATGTTACAATACTTATTTTTGGTATTGATTTTAGATACCGAAAAAAAGAGAAAAATATACAATATACATTGCAAAAATATCGATCGAGACTTATTTATTAAATTATAAAAAATTTAACATTAGATAAAATAAAAAAAATTAGAATAAAAAAACACTCAGTTGAATTGTGTGATAAGAGTAATCAATATTTTATATTATGTTTTTTATTGTTTTATATTATTGTTACACATGTTATTGTTTTTATTGTATTTGAGATGTAAGCTATGCATATATGCACATATATACAGTATATATATGTATATCTATATATGTATACACATCTACAATAGATATTGTGTAACATAACAAGGTATATGTATGGTTATATATCTCGATGTATAAATATTATACATATATATTGTTATTCTTTCTGTTCGTTTCTTTATATTAACTATATATATAAAAATCATATTTATATTTATTATATAAAACTTGTTAAAAATAATATTTTCGTTTATTATCTTTGAATCAATTGTATTACATCATTTTTTTAAATAAAAATATAATATATCTTTAATTTCTAACGAGATAAAACTTAAGTGTATTTATATTATTATTTAATAGAAAATATTTAATCCTTTCATATAATAAATATTACATGTATATATATATATATATATATATATATAGCATAATATTTTAGTTATATATTTGCTTATTATTTTCTTTTCCGTCAAACTGCAAATATGAAAGAAGAAATAAAAAGAAATTTTAGATATTAAATAACTAAACAATAAATTATATATGTATTTTTTTTCGAAAACAAGATTTTAAATTTTGGTACAAAATCGCAAATGTATTTTTTATTATTTTCATTTTTTATTTGTTATAATTTGCAAGTAAACATTTATATAGACATAAACATTTGTATGATATATATATTAGAACTTTATGCAAAATATTTCAGAAATCAACTACAAAATTTAATTGACATTTCAAATAATAATAAACTTTTTTTGCAAAAATTTTCATTTTGATTTTATTAAGAAAAAATACTAACCAATCATAGAGCGTGTACAATTATTACGATGATAGCGTTGGGTATGTGCTGTAAGTGAATTGCTAAGTTTGAACAAATATTGAAGCAAATTTTTCGTTAATAATTCGTTAATAAAGCAAAAATAAAAATTTTCGTAAAGGAAAAATTTATTTGAGATCATTTGGAAATTGTTAATTAATTTCTAAGAGACTCTATAAATATACAACTAAACAATATTTTCTTAATGTTAAATTACATTTTTCTCATATTTTTATTATATACTTCTTCATTATATTTATAATAAAATGAGAACTAACTATATATTCAAATATTTCTAAATATTTTTTATTTTTTGATTTTACTACTTTTGATCATTAATTTTTTATCAATGATAGAATATAATTAACAATGCTATGATATTTTGAATTATTTATAATTATTTATGCATTTGAGAAAAATATAAAAAAATTATTAAACTATATTGTATATATAATATATTTATCATATTATATATATGTATAAATATATATTTCATTGTACCTATATATACATTTAGAATCATTAGTGCGGTAAAAACTAATGAAAATAACAATACATAAAAATAGAAATTTTTATTTTTTTCCTTTTTTATTTCATAGTTTTTAATGAATTCAATACAATATATATTATATCATTTAATTATATAAATGAAATTTATCTTTCAATTTTAATTTTAATATTAAAAAAAAATCACCGCTAAATTAAGAATAAGGAAAATAGAATTACATTTTTGTTAAAAATAGCATTGTTATCGTTACTGACATGTAATTTAAAACTGAAATGTAACTACAGATTTAAGATAATACTGCTGCACGATAATGCGTTTGCATATATATATCAATAATAATGTTTTTAGATAAAAAAGAATTTCTGTATTTAACCGTCTTTTTTATTTTTTTTATATTTAAGAATAGCACGCTTTTCTTTGATCTCACAATTAAAATTAATTAAAAATAAACGAATGAACAATTTGTTTGATATTAAAAAAGTATAACAAGACAATTAAACATAATTTAAATAAAATAATTTTTGAATCTTTTAAATCTTTTAAATGATGATAATATAAATGTTTCATTGAATTCTTCGAAGATTATTTTAGAAAAAAAAATTGCATTATATATTATTATTTTATATTTTTATTGTATCTCATTATTTTCTTACTACACTATGTATATAATATACGTATTATATATACGTATATACGTATTACGTATTATATATATATGAGTAAAGAGTTATTAATAGATAGATAATTTTGTAATCTATTTAATTTTGTAATTAATAGTAAAATATATCGGAATGATTATATAACGTATATCATACAGGAAATGTACAAAAAATACATAAAATATCCAATATCCAAATAACATGCAATATATAAAAAATATTTTAAAAAAGATATATTTTTTCGAAAGCAAGAAATGAAATTTCTGTGTTGATATCATTTCTTTATATACAAGTAAATATCTTTCATAGAAATATTTGCATAAACATCTACTAATTACCTAAGATATTAAATAAAACTTAATCTTAAAATTTTCCAATAATTGAAATCATAAATAGAGAAAACTGAACATCGGAATTATATTTTATTTATAAATAATGGATAAATTAATAATTTATTAATAAAATATATATATATAAATATATAATATATAAAAATATATAAAAATATATATATATATATATTAAAATTAGAATCAATAAACTAGCTTTGACATATATTGCTTTGACTTGTTTGTTTGAGCCTGGCCATTCACCGATGGCACATATCCAACGCTACAACATCACAGAACTGCTTTGTAATTGGTCAATGTTTTTCGATAATAACTCGTTAATAAAGTCGAAATGAAAATTTTCGCAAAGAAAAAAGTTGTTTAAAATTACCTCAGAAATTCACTATTTAAGCTTTGTTGATCGATTTTTGGGACATTCATATTGTATTCACCATTCCAACTTGTTTTCTTTATATTTTTATACCAATTGGACGTAATTAGACGTAAATGGGAGCACAACTCTATTGTATAATTGTAATATTGTATTTATGATAATAACGAATAATGAAAAATAATATTTAATTTAATTAGTATAATAAAAAATAAAATTATAATAATGATATGATTGTTATAATAATTATTTATGTTAGATGAAATGAAGTAAACGATGAGACAATGTTATAAATATATATTTGTTATATGTTATAATATATATTTGTATTGTATATATTTGTACAATATTATATATATATTTTTTTATTTATTAATGTTATATATATATTTTTATTTATTTTATTTATTATTTATTTTTATTTATTATTAAGTCCCAGGAATTATGCTGAATTGTATATAACCGACTGAAAAATTTTATTTTATTTATAATTTAAAAAAAAAGAAATAAAATTTTTTTTATTTTATTTTTAAGACTTTGTTTTTGAACATATCAAATTTTTCAAATACAAGTGAAATTTTCATTTGGATAGGAATAAATTATCCATAAAAGATTATTCCACATATGAATAAAAAATATATAGAATAAATTTTATTATTTGTTTGAATTTTTGTTTTTGAGAAAATTAAAATTAAACATATACAATCAAGGAATCATAATCGATGAATTTTTAAATTCAATTTTTTCGAAAACAAATAAAAAGAATTTATTCTATATCTTTATTAAAATAGTAAACATATATATTGAATAGATTAACAGAGAATAAGTAGGTTTGTAGAATCAGGTTATTTATAATAAAAGTTCGTTTAATTATTGTCACCAATTATGATTTTTCGTTCGGTTAATACCGAGTTCAAAAGGATTTCACAAAACATTTCCTGTAAAATACATACATGTTTTTCAAATAATAAGAATCCATTTAATTTCTCTTACCAATGATTTTTCGTTCAATTAATATAAATTCATGTTCGTGAAAGGATTTTACGAAACATTTTCTATAAAATACATGTTCTGTAAAATTTTAGGAGAAAAAGGGAGAATATTAATTTTAACAATTTTTGAGTTTAAAATTTTGTCATTTGAAATGTTTCTATATACACTCTTTATAATTAGCTTTAGTTAGCTTCTATTGCAAATTAAAATTTTTCTTGAGTCTTACAGCTACAAGAAATTGTACAACGAAAAAATAAAAAGTTAATAAAAGCAAACAAAAGAAAAAATATTTCGAATCTTATCGATAATATTTGTAATGATACAAAATAAAATGATGAATAAAATCATGTTTTATTTTGATATATTGAGAAATCTATTCTAAAATAAATTGTTAGAATTCATGAAAATTAATATATCATATAATATTAATCGAAATTTTTATACCAATTTTATTTTAGAATCGAGTCTCGAAAAATTTCACGTGTTTATTAAATGTATAAATGGAATTTATATAAGGAGTTATAAGTAATACGCTATATTTATATAATATTCATATACATATGTTTTTATATATTTATTATATATTTATTACATTTTATATATTTATTTTATTTACAAATTATAAATAACATTGTCAGATTTAATCAATTATTTATATATTCTCTTTCATACGAGTTGATTAAGAAGAATGTTTATTGTATCACTTATATACTTTTTTGAAGTATAACCAATTATGAGTACTTGAAAGCACAGATATCGAAAATGCAAATTATTTAATGTCTTATAGTATTGTGATTAATGATGTGAACAATCATGCAATATTTAAAAATATTTAAGAAAAAGAAGTATTTTCTCATTTTTAAACTCTATTTGTTCATATTTTTTATAATTTATTACTATTCCTTTTTAATTTTTGACTTTTTACTTGATTAAATAAAATTGTTATTTTAAAAATCTGATGTTTATATAACTCTTCTTTTTTATTTTATTTCATTTATCTATTACAATTTCTTTCAGTACTATTTAGAAGTTATTTCGAAAATCATTCTAATCGTGACAATGCTTATCGAGAATAATTAAATTTATAATTAAATTTATAACAATAATTATAATTGTTATTATTGTATATATATATATATGTAACACTATTATAGATATGTAACATTATTTTTAATTATGATATTAATAAAGAAATGAAAACTTTTATCATAATAATTGATCATTTTGTATTTTTATTAATTAATTTAAAAAATAAATTACATTCAAATAAATAAAAATTAAAATATAATATAATAATAAATAAAAATATTTATGATAGATTAGAAAAAAGAAACTTAAGATAGATTATACAATATTAATTGATGATACTATTTCTATACATACTATTTCTATGATATGCTAATTTTAACATCTATTAAAAATAAGAAGAAATTTAAAAATTTTCATACATTTTCATTTGCTAAAATCAAACATCGTTATATTCAATCTTAGAATAACATTACTCTATTTTCAAATGTATATGATATGATATTGCAACCTAAAATGAAACATAAATATTTTAAATATTATTTATATAAGTTTCTTTCCTTTTTTATTTTTTAAATATTTTAAGAAAAGATGATTATAATATTTTCATTTAAAAACAGAATATTAAAATATAATAATTATTTTAAAAAAAAATTTATTTTGCAAAAAAAGTATGTGTAATTTTTATATGATAATGAATAGAAATAGTTTACACAAAATACACAGTGATGCTCATAATGATTGTCTCATTGCAATATATAATATATAATTCCAAATATATCAATAAACTAAAATACAAACAAGTCATCTGCCATCATGAATACCACTGCTGCGTATTTTGCCCAACTATTTCGTTTCTATGTACATTAAAAACAAAAATGATTTTAGCTTTCTTTGTTTCTTTTCTTAAAAGGAAGATTATTTTTTGGATTCTTATTTTCTTCAGTAATTAAAGAATATCAGTAAAAATGGATATATATTTGGATTCTTTTAATCATTATTTGAATATAATAAATAAAAAATATAATAAAGCTTCAAATTACTTGAAGAATTCAATACTTTGTGACTTATGATATTCAAATTCTTTAAAAAGAACCTTAAAAGTATTGATCTCATTATGAATAATTTTAGATTCGGAATTGATTGTGAATATTTTAGAAGAAAAATTTATAATAGAGACTATGTTCAAAAATAAGCATACAATTTTAAAGCTAATGAATTATACTTTCATTCCGATTAATAATCTCTTTTCATTTTCGAGATATGTGTATTCCTTTTCAGCTTTTATATATGTATTCTTATATTCATATAGAGGTCAGAAAATAATATGAAAAAAAAAAACAAAAATTGAATTGCCTTTATTTGTTATTAAAATATTAACAAATATTTAAAAACTGATAAAAATATATACTTAATATTTGTACAATCGTGCTACATTAAATAAATGATATGAATATTATAATTTAAACATTAAAAAGTTATTACAAGATATATCATGTGTTATAAAATAATGAAGATATAGAAATACGTAAGATTAAAATCATTTTTAAATATGAATTACGAAATTCTTCCAGCATAATATAAAAAATACAAAAAATTAGTGAACATAATAATTTTATAATTTCTTCAGTAATTATAAACAATTTAAGAACAATTGCAACAAGAATTGTTAAAAGTACAAAAATAATTGAAACATTAATAAGTTCACTAATATTATATATTAAATTTTAAACATATTACATGTATAAATAAGAAGAAATGAAGAAAAAATTACAATTTATAAAAAATATAGTTTATAATCTCAGTAAATAATGAAGGTTTCAAATTTAAGACTCTTTATTATCATATGATCATAATTTAAATTTCATTATTTTTTTTATACATCACTTTTTTTATAATCTAGTTTTTTTTCAATTTTCCTTATTAAAATTTTTTAAGGAATATTTTATTATAATAAATTTGAAATCGATTTAATAAAAAAATTGATATATACTATGAATGAATCTACTGATGACTAATTTCTTCTATTTTTTTATTTCTCGTATAATTCTGTATAAGGTTTCCATAATTCATAATTGATATATATAAATGATCTCATATATTCTATATCCCATCTTTATGCAGCATATGATATTTTAAATAAATTTTATTCTTTTTTATATTATTTAAATTACAATAATTAAATTACAAAATATTTATATCGTACGTTTATTAAAATGACTGTACGAATAATTATTAAGCATATATTTTTGTCAAGATTATTTTTTCTATTTAATCTAATATTTATATTATCTAATTTTTGTTAATATTTTAACAACAGATATAGAATATTTTCTTTTTGTACTCAGAAATTTGAAAATATAAATATTATTTAGATATATTTTTACATATATTGAAATTTTGTTAAATGAATATTTTTACATTTTATGAATCATTAAATTTTTAATGGAACATTAGAGTTATTAAAAATACATCTAAATCAAGTCTATTTTATTTATACAAACATTTATACAACAATCTAAATTTATTTATTTATACAAAACGTTAATATATTTAAGTTTTTCCGATTCTAAAAACAAAAACAAACATAAAAGTTGGTATACAAAAATCTCGGTTGTAGCTTATTTATTAAGTTATTAGCAATTTAAATTTACTTTAAATGAAACAGGACAGAGACGAAGATAGAGAAATGCTGATTAAGCTTATCTCGTACAAGTTTTAGAAAACTTTGAGAATCACTGTACTCCACTGTACTTGAGTAATTCCATATTTGTTTGTATAGAAAAATTTGTTTAAGAATATCTTTGTTCTTTCAAATAACTAAAAAAAATTTCAAACAAAATTCTTGATTTTTGTTTTATTTTGTTGTAAAAAATTGTTTTTCATCAATTTTCAGTTTCAATAATAATAAGTGAATTACTAATTTTCAATAATAATAAGTGAATAAATAAATTTTATAACAATTTTTTTCTTTCCTATTTGATATGAAATCAATTCTATAATTAATTCTATATTAATGCAAATTTAGACTTTTATGAATTATAATTACAGAAATGATACTAAAATAAAGATATATATTTTATTCTTTACATATCATAATATCTAAATTGTTTTCTAAATATATAAAATATATATAATATAAATATATATAAAATATATATAAAATATATAAATATATTTTATATATTTTATATATTTTTGGACGTTATACATATTCTATAGATTTTTATACATTTAAATTTTCCATAATTGCATAAACATCCACAATCTACTACATGATTTTTAATATTCTAATTTACTGATAAAAAGTTTTAATTATAATTCATGAATAAAATACATAGATTTTTTGAACGATATAACAACAAGATTAGAAATTTGATAAATCAAAAGAATACTGGAATAGCATAATATGTACTTATTTATATGCATTTTACGTGGAATTGTTACGTAATCTTTTCACCTACTGAAATTTTCCAACGAAGTAAAATCTATTCCTCTATAGACATTATTACACGTTATTGCACATGTGGACAACATTAATAATGAAGAAGAAAATTTTCTGAACAAGATTTCATCAGAAGTTTCACGAAGTGAAGAAATTTTAATAGAAGCAATAGCATACGAAAGTTCTATTACGACCTTACTTTGTACATAATTAATATATACGTTTTTACATGGCGTATTCTATTCCATTCTTTAAACGCAATTATATTCCAAACTAAAATGATGATTTGAGAAAATGTTTTAAGTAAAGCTTATATAGTTTCAAAGATTATTTTTATGATGATCATAAATCTGTTTTAAGTAAGCGTGTTTCTATAATTTCAAAATAATCTTTATTTTTTTCAAATACAAGAATCGTATAATTTTTAATATTATTAGTTATTAGTTTAAAAGATATTCTAAAACTTAGAAATTTGTAAAAGAAAAGTAGTATAATGGATGAAAGAAAAAGAATGCGTAAAGCGATACTTTCGTGCTTTTTTCATTTTCTTATACATTAACTTTTATAAAATTCAGTCTAAAATATTTTATAAATTAATGATTTTTTTTTACATGGATTAATATCTTTTCATAAAGAATATCGAAAATAATAAGGAGGTGGAAATAAGAGTGTTAAAAATTATTCTATTTAACGAAAGAAAAACTTACATTGAAATCTTAAAAGCATATCCATCTAAAAGAAACTGAGATAATAATAAGATGTTCTTCTTGAAATAAATTCTATTTGAAACTATAGTTTGAAAAATACACATTGTAAAGTGCCTCAAAAGTCGACCAACAATATTTAACTAATTCCTCAAGTGATTTCAAGCAATTGTTTGTGAAAATTTTCATTTCGACTTTAATAACGAGTTTTTAATGAAAAATAATAATAAAACACTGGTCAATTACAAACCGCGTAGAGCTATTATTGTAGTGTTGGATATGTGCTGCCAACAAGTTGTCAGGAACAAACAATGGAAACAATGAATGTCGAAGCAAATGTATCGAATAATTATTAGATAAAAATTATATCGCATTGTATTTTATTGATGAGTTAATTAGCTTCGATATATGTTACTTCGAGCAATATACTTGTTTATTCAATAATTCAGATATTCAATACTATTCTAATAATAGATATTTTTAATGATTGGCTTAATATTTTTCAAATAAAAAACAAATAATTTATCAACAAATGAAAAAACATTTTCGCAAAAAATTGCTTAAAATCACCTCAAGAATCATCAGTTAAATCTTGTCAATTAAAGTTAGTTTTTGGGACACCTTGTATACATATTCTCATCAAGGAATGTGTTATATTTTTGATTAAGAATAATAATTAATACTTATCTTATGAATTTATTTTTTTTAATATTAATAAACATTTAATATATTTTTCCTAAATATTTTTTTTTCCATTTAATGTAAATTAAACATAATTATAATATTATTGAGAAAATAAAAATATTTAATAATATTATAATAAATAATATTTTTCTTTAAATTAAAAAATATTCATAATATGTATTTTATATGTTCATGATACATCTTAATATCTTATAATATAACAATAAATTATTCTACTTACGTCTTTCAATAAATAATATTGTAAGATTATTGTAAGATTATTACGCTTAACACATTAATATAAATTTATATTAAGATTATTAAAATATTATTGATATTTCCTTACAATATAAACGATTTGGTGTCAATATTATATTTCAATTATAATATTCATTTTTCCTAAAACATATTATTAAATATTAGATAAATTATGGACAGAGATGCATATATATATGCATAAAATAATATAGAATCGAATGTAACATATTAAATTCCAATAATAATTTTCGTTAATTCGAAAAATATCATAATCGTGATCACAATTTTATAAAATGATAGAAAATTATGATTAAAATATAATATATTTATTTACATCAAATACATAAATTTATAATTTATATATAAATATAAATAGACGAAAGAAAAATTGTTCAATATCCTAATTTTTCATTGGTTTTTTAAAATTTAAAATATATTATTTTAAATGCTTGTGATGTAAGTATTTCCTATGCAAATAGAAATTTCTTTTTTCTAATCTTTAAGCTTCTGTGGATTATCTGGATCATTTATGTGCTGAACAAAATTTTATTTTTAAATTTCTTCGAGAGAATTCTTGTTTTTATCGATAAATATTTCAAACATTTTACTGAACAATTAAAATTGTATAATGAAATAAAAGCTTCGATAATATTTTAGATTTTTTAAAAGCCTAGAACAGTAAGAAAAAATAGTTATGAATATAAACGATCCACGTTGCTCACGGAAAATAATAAAAAAAAAAAGTTTGCCCCAGGGATTAATCTTTCTACATGTTTTATTTACCGTTTTTATACAGCTCGTTAATCAAAATTTGCAATTTAAGATGAAAAGCATGGACGAGTAAAATCGAAAGTTACATTATAACTAATAAAAAAATATTTTACAAGGAATATTACTGTCTTATTTGTCTATTATTTACAATTTTGAGCATAAAAATTAAGGTGTATGTAGAATCTATAAGAAAAAAGTAATTTACGTATTATTAAAAATAACATACATATTTCATTATATTTCAATTGTGATATAAAATAATCTTTAATTTGGAAAAAATCTTATTATTTTTAATTATTTTTATCTTTTTAATATAAATACAAATATTTTATTTTTTATTTATACTATATACTATATACTAATTTAATTTAATTCGTTAAATTTCTTTATTCATCTCAATTTTTTAAAATTAAAATTGAACTATATTATTAATTCTACGTAGACGATAATATTTTTAATTCCAAATTTTTATTAATAATTTTGTTGTTTGTTTTCAACTTATCATAAAGCAAATTAATAAATAATTTTGGCCCAATTTCAAATTTCAGATAAATATATAAGATTTATATATTACAGACACTTCTATTATACGTGTCTTTGAGTTATCATATTTCAAAATCAGAATATTATATCCAATTTCCATTTTATAAATTTGTCGTATCATTATCGTATTATCATTTTCTAAGTTATCATATTTCAAAATCAGATTATTATTTTCAATCTCATTTTATAAATTTATACAATTGCGAAAAATACAACAAATTACTTGATTAATTTTTAATATTACAATTCCAGTTTGAAACATTGTATTCTATTATATTCTATTGAGAGAAAACATAGCAAACATTTAATTTTCCTTTGTTATTTCATTTTCAAAATACGTGAATCATATTTTTTTTTTCTTTTTTTAATTTTGTAAGATTAATTTTTCAATGCAATCAAATAGAAATGAGACTGTCGATGATATTTCACAGCGATAAATGGGTACATTTATATATTTTGAATAGCGAGATTGCACTCACGTGTATTATATCTTTAAATAGAAGCTGTCAAATCGCATGCGCATGTCGCTCGTTTATCTCGGATTTAACTTTACAATCGAAAATATACAAAAAATAAGTGTATCTGCATAAATAAAAGATTTGTTTGTTTCGTTGCTTAGCGACTAATTTAATATGTAAGAAACATGTCATTTTCCCTTTTCATCAAATTCCTCTTTTAAAATTTGAAACGTCATCTTGTCTGAATATTTCTTTTTATGTTAATCACTAAATTCCTCTTTCAAAAATTTTGAAAAAATTTTATCTTGTCTATTTCATTTTATTTTATTTGGTAACGTATTACATTCGTTAATATACATACGTACGAGAAACGATGGATTTTATTTGTAAATTATTTTTCAGTGTATATGTCACATGATCATGGATCAATTTCCGAAAAATTTTCGTCCCTTTCACCCCAAGGATCCGCCTAGTGGTACGTTAAATTACGATCTTGGAGCTTTAAGTAAACATCAAAAAAGTAGTTTAAATTCGAGAAAAACTATCGAGATAAGAAGAAACGAAATGTATTTAAAAAATCATCCAGAGATCAAAGGATTAATTTCAATTTTGCTGAGGTAAGCTATTTCTTCTCTATTTACAATTTTTACAAATAAAATTTTACAAATATGTATTTTTCGTCCTATAAATAATTTACAAATATAACTTGCATTTTAAAATAAATAGATATTTGAATCTAATACAAATAATTAAAAATTTTCATAGAAATGTCTTACGTAAACATTGCTCGACGAATGTTCACGAAATTATAGGCGAGTTTTTCAACAGACCACGTCATCAAATAGTTTTAGACCTTCTACGCTATTTCTTGTCTACTGAACAGACAGAATCTATAGACAAAAATGTATTTCAAGAATTAACAAATGTTCAAGTGGATGAGAAAAAAATTTCGTGTTGCAACGTATAACAGGCGTATACTTATATAGACGTATACTCAAATTATTACAAACTATAATATTGTCAACTACATTTTCATTATTAACGTCTTGTATTTTTTTTTATTGAAAATTATTTGATTTGACTTATCGTATACAAAACATGTTTATAGTAATATAAATTTATAAATCATATTAAAGTTATCACATGTTGCATACGTGAACCAATTGTACCACACATAACAATAAACGTAAGAGATATTAATAAAAAGAGTTTTGCTTACGTATAATAATAAATTTATATATATATATATATATATATATATATATATATATATATATACACACACACACACACATATACACATATATATATTTATGTGTCTGTGTATAGTTGAATAAAATTTCATAAAAATCTAGGTTAAACACATTTTATTTTAAATAATGATATAAATATAATGATATAATTATTTCAAATACTTTACTATTTTTATTTTTATTTTATTTTATTATATGTAAGTATAACATATGTAAAATAATTTTATTTTGTATTTTATTCAAATAAATTATTTTAAAATAATTTCTTATTCCAAAGAGTTGATCAAATAAATAAAAAATAAATAAAAAAATAAAAAATAATTTGATATAAAATATTTTATTATAAATTATTTAATCAACTAAGAATACAGGAATATTCAATAATTATCTTAAAAAGAATTCGATAATTTATCGATTTTTTTGCAATATATTTTTACATATCTACTTGTTCTTTAATAATATTATTTATATGCATAAGACATTATATGAAAATTTGTATTTCAGACAATTGACGATAAAATTAGAAAAATTATTAAAGATTTTATTCGAAAAAATAATTGATCAAATAAAATGAAAAATTTTAAACAAAATTCAAATAACGAAATAATCTAGAGAAAAATTATTTGTTAATTATATTCGAATAAACTATGATTATTATTTCATATAATAAACAATCAGATAAATAATAATTACATATTATTTTAATGATTATTTTTCAAATAATTTGTTTGAATACTATTTGCCCAAATCTGATATTAAATATTATATTCAAATATGTTCAATATAAAATTTTTGATTAGTTAAACAAAGACATTCATCTTAATATGTTTTTTCTATTAATAACTAATATTAAATATGATAATATTAATTAATTAAAAAACTAATAATTTAAAAGATTAATATCATAATTTTCATAATATAGGAAAAGATTAATGTTATGTATAATTATATATAATGTTATATATAATTTGTAAGTAAAAAAATATTTAGGAATTATGATAAAATTTATCAGAAAGCATTGAATAAATACAAAATTAAATTATAAATTTTTTTCGTATATCTATATTTCTATGTGTATATCATATATAAAGGATAATATATATACAGTATAAATATACATAGATTCTTCTATAATGGATGATATGTTTCATGTTATATGAAACCATGTTATATAAGTCACTTAAACTATACAAATATAGTTTATATATATAAAAACACATATCTATAAAAAATATAAAATAAATATTTAAGATGAAAAGATATAATATTTTTTATTTCTTTTCTAAACAAATATTAAAATTAAAAAATTTTTATTTGTCTTATGTGAAATAAAATAAGTAGTTATATTTTTATTGACATTTATTCATAATTAAATTCCGACACCTTCTTTTAAACGTTGACTGTGTTATTTCATAACTTGTTTCGTCACTATTATTTTAAATGTTTTGAAATGTATTTTTTTGCATTTTTATAAATATTATTATTGTTATTTTTCAAATCTTGTTTTTCTTCAACACAAATTAAACAATCTTTTAATTTTTTCTTAAATTCGTCAGAATCTTGATTGATCATTATTCTTCTAAATTCAATATTTCTAAAATAAAATGTTGTTCTGATTCATTGAAAATTTCAGTAATGAATTTTCTTCATTGCTTGGCGATTCTGCTATTTGTACTTGTTTTTGTTTATCTAAATCTTATTATCAATTAATTCAATGACGTTTCTCATTCAATGTCTTATCAACAAATCCCTTTTTTATCTTCTATCTATAAAGTATAGGTAATATTTATTACATGATTTATTTCTGTTATCATGGATGTTAAATAATTTTCTTAATTAAAAATTATTAACAATCAGGCCATATTTCTCTCTAATATTCAAAATTGAAAATTTTAATTCCTTCAGTGATGATGAAATAATTTTCAATTTAAAATTGAAAAATCATTCTATAATTGCATATTATGATAATATTTTAATTACAATTAATTTTTTCTAAAAAGTTAGTTCAAATGGATATTTTATGTAATAAAACTTATTAAAGATTTTTATTATTGTTTGATCCAATTAATACTATAGAATTGATAGTGATAAAAATATGATTCAAATTTTCTTGATATTTTAATGCATTATCGATAATTAACAAAATTTTTTTGAAACTGATATTTTTTTTTTGATTGATGCGCTTTCTTCCATAATTTTAACATTGTATAAGAAAAATAAATTCCTAAATCTGTTCAACCAACTTTACTGGCTTTAAATTGTGTTCATATGATTCATTAAGAGAAACGAATTTTAACTTTTCTATGTACTGATAAATTTTCAATACCGTTTGTTTTATCATATGACTATTCAAAATCATATTCCTTAAACAAAAATTTTTTATCCATAATATCAAACATTTTTTTCATTTTATATATTAAAGTGTCTTCTATACGTAAAAGTTTATTTAAAGATGTAAAAGAAATTTTAATTCTTATTTTATTTTTATTTTTATTTTATTCGAATTATTGCCGTTTAATTTTAAATTCTTAACAATGTTATTTTCTCATCAGATTTTAATTTATTCAAAATTATAATTTTTTCTTTCAAAAAAATACATTTTCTGTTCTTAAAATTTTTCTTTATGATAGAAATTGTAGTTTAAAAAAAACAAATTTCATATAAACTATTAAAAAATTAAACTTACCTAAATATAATATAATATAATATTCATATAAATTATGCATATTAATATTTTTTTTAAATTTATTTAAAATATTTGACTTTAAATATAGTTTAATTGATAATTTATATCAGAAATAATAATAATTTCTATCAGAATAATAATATTTTCTCTGAAATATATTTTATTGACATTGATTGCCATATTCATTGTTTGTGACCAATAATAGAATTATTTCGAGGTAGATGCACTATAGGTTGAGATGCATTGTTTTTTATCATGGTTGGATGGTTAACTTTTTTCCATGAAACATTTTCTATGTTGTCCGTTGTGTTATATACGTAGTAAAGAGAAAAAAAGAAAAAAATAGAAATAGAAAGAAGAGCATATAAGTGAAAAAAGTGTATTCAACCGTGGGCTTTAAGGATATATATTTTTTAAACTTTCTTAAAAATCATATTAAAATATTAAAATGCAACTTTTATACACTTGATATTATATTTTGTTAAAAATATGTACTATATTGTACGAATAATTATTGTTGTAATTTTTTCACCGTGTTATAAGAATCCGTGTTATATGAACCCGAGCTATAAGGGGATCTACTGTATTCTGTTCCCGAGAAGCATCAACTGAGAAACCAAAGGCCGAGAACCGAAGCGGTTCCGAAAATGAACGAGAATACTCGAAAATAGCCGAAGTGCCGCGTGGTGCTCCAAAAGAATTGCTGCACCCTCAGTTGTGACTGGATCGTCGCGGTGAATTGATCATTTGTTAAAGAAGTGTATTAGTTTAAAATTGAATTTTTATACTTTATTATTATAATTGTGCACATAATTTTCATATTCTTGATAAATAACGCAAACCCTTTTAAGTTAAAGATGGCAAATACAATGACAAGTGTGGATAATTGTTCGAGATATAGAGAAACGACGCATAGCTTGACAGTCGGTCACGAAGCGATCGATTTTGAAAGGAACGCCGTTCTTCAAAAAGACGGAATAAATCGATCATACGCTAACATTAGGGAATAAAACAAGATAAAGCAAATGGATACCTAATACAAAACACATGAAATCAGTGATTGTATTATCAGTGGCAATGAGGACGCGCAGATCGATTAAAGAATTAGAATAGTTCTTTCTCTCTTTCTCTCTCTTTCCCTTTATATCTTTACCTTTCTTTCTCTACATCTCCCTTTGAAAGAGAATGAAAGTGTACTAGAAAAACGTGACATCCAGTGCATTACTCGTGATTTCGTTTTCTTTTACGTGATTCGTGTATTACGTGTGCTTACGAACGCGTGTATGTGCGTTTTCTAATACGTGTATGCGCCTCTGCGTGTGCATGCGCGCGCGCGCGCGCGTGGTTCGGCGATGTCAGAAGTTCATCGTATGAAAGCAATTGTCGGTTTTGTTCGATAAGAATGGGGCTACTGGTGATCGACCGACCGGACGGTTAGTGCTTTAATGTTACATTATTTCACGTTACTACGAATATACGTGTATTAATCGTGAATATACGTGATATACACAACTTGTGTACGAATACACACAGGCATATACTGCGTGTGCGTGGGTGGGTATTGGATATAATGTGGGTGTGGGTGTGCGTTCCTTGTACGTACAGACGTACGCGTATTTTGTGGTAACGTGTAATGGCATGGAAATGAGGCGCGCGCGAGTGTCACGCCGAAAGATACGCCTCTCGCCTGGAAAGCTACTTTGTGCTCCAAACTCGAAAGGAGAATCCTCTCGCGAGTGGCCGCTCTTACCGGTTTAACCTCATCGACATCGAGAGTGCGTGTTTCTTGTGATTTTGATTCTATTTATCCAAGTTTCGGATTCGTCTGTAATTTCGCATCCAATTTTGATCAGCATGCGTTAACATCAAGTTTCCAAGATTGTAAAGGGTTTCGTTCGTGATTCACGACCTTCCCCAGAATCTTTGGGTACTCGAAAGAAAAATGCGCAACGAGTGGCTAAGAAACTTGTTCGCGACAGCAATTTTCGCCCTTATGGTACATGGTAAGTTAAATATTTTTTTTTAATCTTCTTCACTCTTATCATCACTCTTATCTAAAACTATTAACACTTTTTTAATACTCGTTTCGTTATTTTCATCGTTTTTTAAGCTAATAAAAAAATATAATTTATTATTTATTATCTGTTAATATTATTATCATAGTGAGATAAATAATTTGACACATTATCATAAAGATACATTTTTTATTTTTCTACTCATTAATTCGAATTCAAAAAGAAGTAAAAAATTTTTTTTTATTTATATTATATTGAATAAATATAATTGTATTATGTGAAAAATTATTGATAAAATATTTATATGAATATGTAATTGTATTTATATGTAATTTAATGCAACGAATCGATAAGTTCATAGTTTACTGAAAATGAGTTCAACTAAAGATATGTATTTCTTCTTTTACGACGTCTTGTTCTCGGACATGTGATAACAAATGAGCGCAGAAACTGACATAAATGGTAATGTTTGAAGAATTAAAATCGAGGATAAATCTTTTGTTCAAGTCGATTTCATTACATAAATGCTAAAAACAAAGGTCGTGAAATTGGAATGATAATAAATTATTAACGTCATGCTATGGAAAAATCGAAAATGAATTTGATTTTTAATAGATAGATATGTAATAGAAATTATTTGAACATATCGATGAAAAATTACAATTTTTATTATTTATGTTCTTATTTTAAGTAAAACACATTATTATTATTATTATTATTCTTTCTTTATTATTTTATCAATTTAATTTGAATTTCAATTAATACATACATGTACATAGTTACATATATAGGTACATTTTTTATAAATATTTTAATAAATTTTCTTAAAAATTTTATCTCAAAAAATATATTTTTTTTCGAGAAATATATTTTATATTACTTATTATTATTATACTTATTATTAATATATTTTATATTATATTATTTTATAAAAAGAAAAGAAAAAATTTAATCATAATTTAATTTGTTCTTCTATTTAATTAATATATTGAATAGTCGTGAATAATCGATGAATATTTATATAATGTAAACATTAAATAATTGTCGATATAGAAGTATATAAGCAATCGATACACAAGTCGATATGCATCTTTATAGCATATACGTATTAGTCAATGATGATAAAATTTTGGATAAGATTTTTTATATTTTGGGAAACGAAACTTATTTTATCTTTTGTAAATCCATTATCCATTGATCAGATTAATTAGATCTAGATTTTATCGAAAGATTCAAAACTAGTATATATCTAAAAAATTATATTTCTTTGTATTCCTCAAATAAAAATGTAATATTTTTGATATTGAAATATAATAAAATCATTTAAATTTAATCTTAAAATTAAATCTTAAATCTTAAATCTTAAATCTTAAATCTTAAATCTTAAATCTTTCAATAATTTTAAATGTATTATTAGATATATATATATGTTATTGATATGATTTTTTTATTTATTTTTGCATCTTATAAGTAATCTTATAACTAATTTTTTATGCTTTATGCTTTATTAAATAAATAAATTTTTATTAATTTTTCATAATTATTTTTTTTTCATTCTTTTAAAATTTTATTTTATTTTATTAAAGGTTATTATATTATTACAATATATTTATCGAAAAACATTCAAAAGAATTTATAAGCCTGTATTCAAATAAATATATAATTTTCTTTTCTTTAACAACTAGAAAAGAATGAAAGATTTTATATTTTATACGATGAATTTAAATAAATAATAAAAAAAACTATTTCTTTTTAAGTTTGTCAAAATTTGATAATAATGTAAAATAATATAAAAGTTGTAATAAATAATAAATATAAAATGTGTAAGAATATATTTTATTTAATACCGAATAGATCCTATGTATACGTATGCATATAGTTCAAAACCATAAATAGGCAATACGTTCAAGAAAGGTTTTGCGTTGATTGTGCTCTAGTAAAAAGACATGCTTGGATGATAGACATTGGTTGGTCTATTTTTGTGGATGGAAAGTCTCGCGAAGATAGCCGAGTATAGCCGATGTGAAACGAAACTATTAGGTTATGCACAACACTTGGATAGAAACGACTAGCTATTCGAAGTAAATCTGTATAACAATGGGTATTTAATCTAATAAAATCGATTATGTGATTACTTAATTATTTAAAATGATGAAAAATAGCTGTTTAAAGAATGAATAAATAAAATATAGTAGGCGTTTTGTAATTGATCGAAATAACCTATAGCGATATAGTGAAAATTGATTTTATTAAGCAGATTACGTATAAAAGTGTGTGATTTAATTTTCTTTGACGTAATATCAGTTTTCGATATTGCTTTGAGTGAGCGTATAATTCTTCTAATGAATTTTTACTATGGAAATTAATAATGATAATTAAAAATACGTTAAATATTCGAATATTATATTTGTATTTTCATATCTATATGTACATTATGTAATTATATATGATTAAAATTAATTCTATTTTATTGTAAGAATAAGAATCATGTACATTGTATATTATATAAGATAGATTTATATACAATATATGTAGACACATGTTTATCGATTATTAAACATAAAATACAAATTCAGATTGCATACATTGAAAACTTTCATTTCAAATATTTTTATATACTTAAGCCAATTTTAATCATTGTGTTGTTAATGTCTAATATAAAATACGTAAATAAAGAAAAATATAATATTTCATTTTTGATTTTCAAAAATATTAATAAGAAAAAAAGAAATTAGTTCTCATTTATTATTTTCATTTAAAATATTCAAATTAAAATATTTCAATTAAAATAATTTAATTACTTTAAATATATAATATATAGTAATTGTAAAAATATATTGAATCAAATATAAATTGTTGAAAATATTAATATAAATTAATAAAATATTTAAAACATATATATAGAAGACATAAAAATTCGAAAATAAGTTAATTTTTTTACATTGATGGATATTACCTATAAAATTGAAAACTTAGCGATGTAATATATAAATTTAACATTTATATTATATAAAATATTAAGATTTGTTCTATAATATAATATAAAATTATTATTTAATTTGCAAATGCTAAATAAAGATTAAAGAAAAATATATTATTTTTAAATATATAAAAAATAATTAGCATATAATAACTAGCATATTAAATGTCTATAATATATTTATATAATTATTATATTTATAATTATATATTTATTAATTTATTAATATTTATTTCTTGGCAGTTATTATTAATATATTACTTTTATATTTCTTTTATACATATATATATATATATATATATATATATATATATATATATATATATATATATATATATGAATGAAACGATAATAAAACTATAAAATAAATATCTACATATTTTATTATTACATAAACATTGAAAACAAAAAATATAAAATTAAAGATATGCAATGATAGCATTAATCAATTTCAAAAATAATACTATCAATAATTTAAATTTCCTATAATTTTTTCCCATAATAATATAATAAATGCTACAAATATTTATTAATTGAATATTTATTAATTGAATATCAACAACTAATTTGAAAACAAGTAACTTAAATGGATTAAACAGCTTACAACGTTAATAAATAACAATTAATAATAAAAAAATAGAAATATGTAAAAAAATTATAATTTTGTATTTAGTATATACAATTCATGAATGTATCGATTTTTCCAATAACATATTCCTCTTTAATTAACATATTTATCAAATATTTTTCAATTTTCCAAGATATATTGAAATATTTCAACTTCCATATATTCTTTTTAAATAAAATTTGAAAGCTTTATATATAAATTTAATTTATTTTTCTTAACGTCACAAAAGAAATGATACAAAATTTTAGTTTTTATACATTTCGAAATATTATATAGAATATTTTATGCAACAAATACGGATCAAATCGTTTTTCTTAAGTATTATTCACTTTCGCATAAACGTAAGTTGATATATAGAACAGAATTGTTAATAAAATTGATATATTGTTGATAAATGAACATAACGAACAGGAACGAATAGAAAATTAGCGGTAATGGAAATAGAAGTCGATCATCGATTCTCTTCGAATAATAGGAAGCTGCTATTTTTTCCACAACTTTGGCCAGCCCTGCTCTGAAAGAACTCGAGTAGGGTGTGTCGGTCGAACCCTCTTCGAAGGTTCCGTGCGTCTTAGGTTTCCCTCACGTCTCAAGGAATTCAATGGTTATTCCCGTTTCGTCTTCTACCTTCCCCTCTTACAAGAATATCCTTCTTAGGGATCGAAAGTAATGAAACTGTTTCTTTCTTTCTTTCTTTCTTCCCCTCCCTCTTTCTTTTAATCCCTCTTTCTCTCGCATACGAGGTCGCATACACGCGCATGGTAACTTTAGGAAATTTGAACTTATCGATTTCGTGAATATATATTTATTAATTGTAAAAAATTATCAGTGAAATAAGATATAATCAAATAACAAAAATGTTAATACAAGAACGTTTCAAAAATATATATAAATGATATTTCTCGCGAATATTTTATCGGTTTATACCTTTGGAGACTTGCCAAATACACTTTGGTACTTCGTACGATGTGTTTTTCAACCTATCTTCTGTTCTTCTTCCTCGTCCTTTTTCGTTCGTCTCTAATTCCACTTCCACTTTTTTCTGAATTTTAATAATATCTACGCCATTTGTTCTCGAATTCCACATTTCGTTTTATCCATCCTTTTTATAAACAAGTTCAAAGAAAGACAATTTAAACAGCATTAAAAATATACGCGAGGAATTTCGAAGAAAATAACGAAAGAAAAGTTAAATCGAAATGAATTAGAAAGAATGAAAGAAGAACGAGACAAGATGATAATTAATAGCGGTATCCACACATCAGTACAGCAGTATCCACAATGAAAAAAGGAAGCGAAAGAAGAGGGGGGAAGGAACAAGAAAAACGTCGAGGGAAGGAATGTTCAGTTGACGAGGGTGGAAATGAAGGTAAACATAAGAGAGGAGAAAAAGAAAACAGAAGATATAGACGAGTGGCGAGAAGGAGAAAGTAGAGTAAAACGTTAATCATCGTGTAAGTAAATACATATGGTATAAGTATAATGTAAGTGTAAGGTATAAGGAGAGGATAAACGATTTACATAAGAAACGAAACGAAATGCGAAGGAAGGGAAATCCACAATGGGGGAAAACGACAAGAAGCAGAGCACAGCTGGCGGGGCCTTCTGAAGACGAGGGAACGAGTAGAACCGAGAGAGAGGTGAAGCGCAACAGCGGCAAATCAATACTCACATTGCAGTCGTGAAGCCATAAGCCAAGTCATCGTGTGTGCGAGAACACCGTGCCTTAATCTCTCTATATTCTCTTCATAATCTATATATTATTGTTTATTTAGCCGTTGTTGAAATTAATATTCACGAGAGTCTGTTTCAAATTGTTGGGCCACGAATACATTTGAGAGTAAAACTATCAGAAGTTGTTCTCAAGAGTATTCCTCAACGCAAGTGGACATTGCGTTGAAAGTGACCATCTAATAATAAAGTTACTGTCAGATAGTGAAAATTAATATCGGCTGTTTACGAGAAATACTCTGGAGAATTTGCCTTGAAAGTTTTACTGTCAAATGTACACGCACCTTTAGGTATAATATTAATCGTATATCTATAATCTATACGCGTAGAAATATCACGTCATTTAAATCATTTAAATCAATAAAAAGTCGAATATATGATTATTTAAGATCGATATAATCCATATAAAAATATCATCGACAATTGTATCACGCGAGTTCATATCTCGTTTCTTGATTTATGTTTATTGTTTTATGGCACATAATTTAACGACGATGGAAACTTGAACGGGACTACTTACTTAACCTAATTGCTCGAAGCCAGGGAGATCGTAATATAGAAAAGAAGAAAGAGAAGTGGAGAAACGCGAGAAGAAATAATAATAAAATGAGGAGAAACGAAAAAATGAGGAGAAACGGAGAAGCAGAGAAGTGGATATGATAAAATACAAAAGAAATAAGAGTGACAGTGGGTTGGCAAGGCAGGTTGCTGAGATAGCTTGATTCGGAGAAGGTTAGGACTGAAATGAAACGAGATGCCTCGGGCCTACTGGGCGCAAGAACTGGGAGTTCGTTCACGTGCGCTCACGACTCTGTTCAACAGCGAAATATGAAAACTCCGGAGGCGATTTTAATTTAGCCACAATGTCTATTGTTTCCGAATACTGAGGCGAGAGGACAAAAGAAAAATGCGCGAACGTGTGTACGCGCATATACGTTTCGCTACATATACAAACGTACACTGTGAAAGACATTTATGGAGCGCGATAAAGATTAAGATATTGTAAAAGTATATGCCGAAACAAGAAAAACGAATCATTGTGTGAGAATCAAATTTGTTATTTTTTTTATTACTTAAATTTATTCTTAAATTTATGTTTATATTTTTTCATATATATGATTTTCAGATATAACCAAAAATGATATATAACATACAGCAGTTTAAAAGAAAGTCAAAACATACAATTATATATCTATTAAAATTTTATGTATTCTATATATATTTTTATATATAAATATATAATACATATTTATTAATATTTATAAGTAATATAATGATATAAAATTACTATTATATTTAAAATATATAACATTAATATTATAACTATTTTTATTTTTAAAGATATTTCTAAAAAGAATTTATTTAAACAAATAATAAATTGTAAAAAATATCAAAATGTGTTATCATTTTAAATAAATAAAAATAATAAATAATTTTAAATAAATAATTATGATATATTAGTATAATAAATTAATTAACTATTTTAAAATGTATTGCAAAGCTAAAAAGATTGAGAAACACTGATATATAATACTTAAGAAAATTTTTTTATCTGAAAGATTCTTTCAATACATATAATTAATATATCCATCTTCTTATGTATTTATGTATTATATATTATGTATTAATATTATACATAGATATACATACAAGCATATTATATGAAGCATCACGATCATGTTCTTTCATATTATATATTTTCCAATTTCACTCCAATATACTTCAATATACAAATATGTACATATATGTACATATATACACAATTACTAACAACCAAAAAGAGCTTTAAAAGAACAGACTTTTTAAAGATGAAAATTAGTTAATTGACAAGATGTTCATATATCTTGGAATTTGAATGAATGTTCTAACAGATGTGAAATGTTTCTCAAGTAGTTCCGCCTCAGACGTTCATGTTCGAGTAGAATTTGCAGACTGCGCGAACCGATTGTAGATGTACTCATGGTCTATAGGTCGTATCTGTACGTTCCAAGAATATTTTAGAATCCCTCTAGCGATATCGGGATAGTTGAAATAGCTTCGTTCCAGTATGGAGTCTGAAGCAGGTAACATAAGCGTATCTATCTTCATCGTGCAACCAACAATTTAGAAGCTATGTTATACGTTGTCGAATTACAACCGACCTAAATAAGCGCACGTTTGTAACTGTGTATATGAGGTATATACCAAGATACATGTAACATGAATACAAGTACAATCTACTATAATGTTTTACAGTCTTTTCTTCTGGTTAGAACCTTCTTTTCCTATCTTCAAATACTAGTTCCTCATATAAGAGGAGGAAAATTTGAAAAATTAGCGTTAGAAATACTTAATTAAATTAATTGGTAAAAAGATATACACATGGAATATGCGATTATGTGAAAGTAAACAAGTATTGAAAGTTATTGTCTAACGTCACATATTAGCGCCCTCTAGAAAACACTTGGCGTTATAAGTTGAAAACCACTGCTATAGAATATTGCAATTTATATATTATAATGAGAAGAATAAGTGCTAAAAGTTAATATTAATAAAATATGACAAATATGACAACGCTTTCTATGACAAAACACTTGGTAAGAGGAATGTGATTCATAATTGTTGGGGTTAACATCACAGCGCCTCCTAGAAATCGCTGCTGTAAAGTATAATAACGCAATTATATCAGAATAAATAAATATTAAATATCATTATCTAAATACGACAATTGACAACAGCCGATTTTTCTTCACAAATCATCGACGCGTGAAGCGACCTCTAGAGAGCTTTGTCCTACAGATTGAGAACCACCATCGATCTAATACCCCAGAAAAAGAAAGAAAAGAAGATTTTTGTTTCGAGTGATATGATGAATAGAAAATACAATAAGATCGAACGTAGAATTGATATTCTCTCTCTCTCTCTCTCTCTCTCTCTCTCTCTCTCTCTCTCTCTCTTATTTCGATTACCTTTAATGCGAATCGAAATTCTGGTTTCAGGGCAATTGAGATCACCGCGTATAACGGAACATCCTTCGGATATAATCGTGGCCAAGAATGAACCGGTAACATTGAATTGCAAGGCGGAAGGTAAACCTCAACCCGTGATTGAATGGTATAAGGACGGTGAACTGGTTCAAACATCACCGGGAGATGCAAAATCTCATCGTGTTCTTCTTCCTACGGGGTCTCTATTTTTCCTAAGAGTAATGCACGGGAAAAAGGAGCAGGACGGAGGAGTTTATTGGTGCGTCGCGAGAAATCAAGCAGGCTCCGTTCCAAGTCGAAACGCAACCCTAACTGTTGCAGGTAAGTCTTTTCATTCTCTTCTGTTTGTTTCGCTTTTCGCGGCAGCTATATTTTCGCGCAGTAGCTCGCGAAAATTTCTTATATTATCTTACGAGAAAATTTGTTTAATCCGAAAATCGTAACTTTAATAAAAATTTGTAATAAATATGTAGAGTATAATGGATTTTGTACGACGTAAATTTTTTTTGAAAATCTTTTTAAGAAAGTGAAACTCTCGCATTCTTTCAATATTTTTTAAAATAGCATATTTGTATACATTACATTATTAAAAAATAATATTTTAGAAAATGAAAAAAACATTGATTTAAGTCTTTTAAGATGAAATTTTCTTTTAATTTTTTAATTTATTAATTTTTTTCTCTTTTATTAACTTTTCTAATAAAAATACAATATTTAATTACAATTAAAGAAATAATAGATTTTAATTTTCAAAATTCATTTTTAATGGAATTTTTGTTCCAACAAGCCATCGTGTCAATAATATTAGAAAAATTGAAAAACTTGATACAAATCTATTTTTTAATAAAATTATACTTGTTGTTATATATTTTTATATGTTGTTGATTAATTAGACAATTATACAACTTTTGGAAATAATGAATTATTAAAAGAAGATTGTATATATTGAAAACAATTAAAAAGAATAAAATAGATTGACTTTGAATCCATCTTTTAAATTTTATTTTTGGAAAAAAAATCGATCATGTCCAGAATTTAATTCAGTTTTATATAATTTTCTATGAAATCTTTAAAATCTAGATTCATATAGTTTTTACATTAAAATCTTCAATTATACTAATAATTCCACAATAAAAACTATTTTGAAATATATTGTACTGTTAATCTCGAAAAAATTAAGAGAATATTTGCATATATAATCCTAACATTATTTTAATTTACTATTTTCAAAACTTAAGTCTAACGTATTTTATTATTTATTATTTACTATTTTTTATTTATATAACATTCGAATAATTTCATGAGTACATATATGAATTATATATATATGAATATGATATAAGTTTATATTTAAAAAAAATTGAAAAAACAAATAATGTATATAATTTATAGTTTATATAAAATATTTCATTTTTAATCTAAAAACACAATTATTTTTTTAAACTATAGATTGCTTTAAAAAAAATGTTTTAAATAAAACTTAATATAACTGTTTTGAAGCAAATATTTTAAGATAATCATAAATTTATTTCGAGTAAATATATTTTATTTTATTTTAAAGATTTCGAGACGATTTTTATTTTTTTAAATGGATTATATTGTGCTAGTCGATACATGTAATTCCTTATTTCCTGCAAAAAATTTTGTAAAATCATTAGTTTAAATAGAGATAAATAAAGATTACAAATAAATTATTTTTATCTTGAACTTTATAAAACTTATCATATAAGAGATAAGATAAGAAAAGCACGAAATTATATATCATTCATGTCTTATTCATTTCTTCATTTTCAAATTTTACAAAAATTTTTTCTATAAAAATCGATCGAGTGCATTAAAAATTACTTAATTCCGTTTCAAAAAACAAAGAAGTGAAGTATCTGTAAAGTACGTCTATCTAGAAAAGACTTGACCTTCGTGAGATCTTTTGAGACCAATTGAAACAGTGTAAATTCCTTTTGAGACAGTGAAAATTCTATTTGAAATATTTTTTAAAACAACTTACAATTTTAGAAATATATTTTCTGAAAGATTTAAATGGAATTATATTTCAAAATATAATGGAATTCCATATGTTTTGATTAATTAAAATTTTACTTTTAAATGATGTTCATAATTTTGAAAATGATGAAGAAAATCATTCTTGAAAATCTAACAGAATATAATTATAATTAAAATTAAGTAATAAAACTGTGAATGTAAAATAAAAATCTAATCGATTTTTAGATTGAATAAATTTAGAAAATAAAAAAAATATAAATATATTAATAATAATAAATAAATAATAAAATTGACTAATAATATTTTTTATTTTTATTTATAAACAAAATCATATTCATAGAAATAAATTTATAAATATAAAATATTTTTGAAATAATAGAAATATAAATTCTTAAAAATCTAGATAAAAAAATAAATTTACATCATTTACATAATAAATTTTTTAAAAAATCTATATATAACGTAATATAATTGGTAATATAACTAAACAAAAAGTGATTCTGTAAACAGTGTAAAAATAAGGCAAAGAAAGAAGAGTAAATTTTATTGTTTAAAACTTCATTTTCCATTAAATTTAAAATTTGAAATCTTTTCAAATATAAATAAAATTGATTAATTCTCAATCGAATATGATTGAATTATTAATAATAGATTAATCTAAATATGAAGAGTAAAAAATATAAAATTTTTTTTATTTGAAAATTTTCAAGAAAATCAAATTTGAATATTCGTCGATTGTACAATTTATTGATTTTATATATATATATTTTTTTTCAATTTCAATGTTTTAAAAAATAAAGATTCAAACAATAATATTTTATTCTATTACTTATCACTTTTGAATTATTTTCATATATAGAATAATCTCCAATCGATAGTTCGTTCATATTTAATCAGGAATTAACTTATTACATTTATATTAATTTATTAAAGTTTTAAAAAATGCTTTACTCGATAAAAGAAAAGAATATTGTTCTTTTTTTTAATTTATTTTTATTTTTATATAAAATCATTTCCTTTGTTTTATCTTGTATAATAGATAATTATGAATAATATATGTGATATAATATAATTTGATCTTTATTATTTCCTTTCGAATAATCAATCAATGATTGAATCGTTTCAATATTTTCCGACAAGAAAAACGTATGTTGTGTATACATCGGTATGTCACAAATACATCTACATAAACACATATTATTATAGATGTTTGTGTACGTAACACGAAGAAATTAAAGTAGGCTTGATTTGTACGAAATAAAGAGCAAGTCGATTACGTTCGAACAAACGTAGGGCGAAGCCGAGTTTGTTTAAGGCAAATCGATATTCAGGTGAAAGGAGAAGGGGGTAGGAAGAGAGAGGAGCAACCCTACCACATCGAATGGAACCTATCTTCTTACTGATATATCATGATCGCTGAATCGACTTGCGATTTTGTTACGTTTATTATTTTTCTTCCTCTTACGTATGAATTTATCGAATCTCATATTAACCATTGCTTCTGTGTTTGGTTCATGTGCATACATACACACACACACACGCGTACACACACACACACACATACACACACACACACGCGTACACACACATATTAACATTACAGTAATAAGCAATAAAAATAAGTAATTAATTGAAACGAGATTTGTTTAAAAAAGTATAACATAGTAATTAAGTAATATCGTAGAAAAAGCAAAGATTAGAAATTAATGGGAAAATAAAAAGAAATGGTAGCAGAAAGAAGAATGGAAATGAGAACGAAAATAATAATTAAAAAACGTTTTATAAACAATTTAAAATAATCTTATGCTCACGTGGCTATTGTACGTGCAATTACAAGGTATACGTATATACACGCGCGCGCACATATACGTAGACGTGCGAGCAAAGAAAGAGTGAGAGAAGCGGAGGGGAAGGAGAAAAGAGAAGGAGAATAGAAATCGATACGGAGCTGTATCTACACCGAGCGTATGCTCGGCCAACAGGGTTCTGTGTTGTGCGACGTGATGCAGCATAGCTTGTCATGAGGTGGTAGTGTGCTGCATACGATACATGTGTTCATATGTACGTGATTTTTTTAATGGAACGGATATCTCATCTTTCTCGATTTTCTTTAATCTCGCCTAATTGCCGAAACGAATTCTTAATCGCGTTGTTAATGATTTTCTATCGTATCGTATAACATATGTATTACGTATTTATCCAAAATTACTGCACTTGTATTTTATTGATTTAAAATCAGTTTTATTTATCTTATTATTGATTTTTAATTAATTAGATCTATATATTATATGTATATATTAAGTCTCCTTCTATATACTATATAGAGAGATAGTAGATAGTATAATGCATTTTTATCTCTCGCACTTTTTTTTCCTTCATGTCAACGTGATAAACTAATAGAAAGACAATATAAATTACGATCATATTATATCTATTTCATCGTGTTAAATTTTATAATATGATTCTCTCGGAGAACGTGCTTCGTTATTTACACTCGTCTTGTTAATTTTATCAGAGAACTTTTATTAGAGAATATATTCGAGTATTCTTTATTTTGCTATTTATTATTAAGTTTTGTCGCATGAACCTGATATTCGAGGCTGGTAAAGATGGCGATAGCAATGGCCGTAGTCGCAAACGGCCGACAGTTATGGCCGACGACTATGAATAAGGCTTTGTGCTGCGAGTACACTGTTGAATCGACTCGCACCGAAATAAACTGGTCGAGATCCAAAAAAAAGAAAAAAAGAGTAAAAAAAAAAAAAAATTAGAAAAGGAGAATAGGAAGTAGATAGAAAAAAAGATAAAAATAACATGTAGACGCATGTGAAAAGAATATTGAAGATTCCAATCTTGATAATACGATTATTTTATTCATTTTTATTATCAATTTTGATTGCTTTATCTATTTTGATACTTACCAGAACGATAAAATAATAAAAGGAAAAGAAAAAAAAGGAATCACCATACGTACAAGCTATTAATACATTCAAATTCTTTGGAGGAAATATGATATATCCAATATAACATATTTAATTCTAAAGAATGAAAAATTGAAGAATGAATAAAGTTTACATTAATCAAAGTGAAACATAGAGACTGTTCTATTTCTATTACATAATCGTTTCGTCCTATTTTTGTTTTGATTCGTCTAACATAAACTTACTTAATAACTTACAACTAAATAAGCCTCGATCGACATTTTTATGTACCAACTTTAATTTAAAATCAGTTTTCCAAAATATATTCTAATTTTTTTCGACGATTCTCATATCGTTTCTCATATTCTCGCAACTTCGAGCTGCGCTTTAACCGCTTATAACTTAACAATTTAAATAAATAAATTACTCAATATATTTATTTTTGTGTGTGTCCTTGGAATCAACCCTTCAAAAATATCCTAACGAATATACGTTAACACTCGATATTATTAAACGTCTATCGTGGAATGTATGACGAATATCTTTAAAGGACATTGGTTCGTATCAATGAAGGATGACATACACGTTATTTGCACGGGAATAAATTCCTCCGATTGAAACTCGAATCGATACCTGATCGATTTACCGAACTTGTTTACCGAGCTAATGTCAACTCGGCCGGTCAGATAAGCCGGTCAAGAAGTGTTCGATCGATTTCCAGTTTTTTTTTTTTTTTTTCCCCGTTTCTTTCCTCGACTCTCTCGCCTCGGCGAAATAACACCTATCCATCGTTTGCTTGCAACCCTCTGCTGTCCGGGGGACCCCATTCGGGGTCCCTCGTTCGCTCCATCCACCGCGTATCGATTAGCCGGACGGCATAGTACCGCTGTGCCGTGCCAGGGTTACTTCGCGCGGCTTTTAGGGGAAAAGAGGAGAAGAAAATGAGAGCCGGAGGGTTGGAAGAGCAAAAGGGAGTAAGAGGCGAGTGTAGAGAACGAGAAAGATATGGGGCGAGGGGGGAGGGGGGAGATGGTTGGGATAGAAAAAGGGAACGGTGAAGGGAGAGGTATGGGGCGGAGAGCGGGGAGGTGTTACAGCTTTTAATCCCAACGGAGGACAACGTTCTATATCGACGGATTCGTTGATACCAAGTACCGGCACGATAAACGTTTTCCGCTTACTCCGGTTTTTCCAAAGTCGAAAAGCCAACGGATAGTCACTTTACACGTACACACATCGATATCACTTCGTTCGAATGTATCACGTGTACGACGAAAATTAAGTTTCACGGGAGGCAAGAAAATTGATTAGTTTGGTCTAGTTTCATACAGGGTGTCCCAGATATTTCGGTTTAGATTTGTGCACGGTGTGCAGTTTGCATGGGTAAAATGTCATGTAATAACCAAATAATATGAGTGGTTTTAAATTGTAAAAATGTAAAGATGTAATATGTGTGAAATATGAAAAATATTATTTTTCTCCGCTCATCGAGATATGTATAATATTCATATTCTCTGTTGATAATTACAATATATCCATAAAGATATAATATAGATGAGAGTTTACACTACTCTTCACGATTTTGTTATAACTTTTTATAGTATATAACTACACTGTAAAATATTTATGGAGTTTTTGTCGAATGACATTTTAATTTCGTTCTTATATACAGTGAAGTAGTACAATATAATGCAGTGGCAAAGTTTGGAAGGAAAAATCTGAAATAGTGTTTGTCTTATATAATATTTCATATATTATAATTGTCTTGAATATTTTTATTAATTTGTTGTATGAAAACATAAAAATAAAATATTTAATTTTATAAATATGTATAATTTTAATAAAGTATATAGTTATATATAATTAAAAATTTGTTAATTTAAAATTTGAAATTATATATTTCTATAATTTGAATAATAATCAATTTATTAATTGTTTCATTACAAAAAAGCAAATTATTTATTATAAACTATGTTTCAACGTTAAATTTGAACGATTTCTTAAAAAAAAAAATTTCTTTTCATACAATTTTCAAACATAACATAATTAAAGGAAAAAATAATCTATTATTAATAAGAAAAATCTAAATTATCAATATTAACGCAAAAAATAAATCAAGGAATAATAACAATCAATATAATATTTTAATTGCAATAATGATCATAGGAATATAATAATTAATTAATTGTGTAATATTAATTGTAATTATAATAATATGATGATAATAACTTGATAAAGATGTATTGAATTTGAATGAAATTTTGATTATTTTACTGTTTCAAAAGTTTTATTAAGATATTGATCATTTCATTCACAACAATCCAATAAAAAATTTGTATAATATCAGATGGAGACAAATTTATGTTTTTATATTATTTATATATTGTTTCAATTATATAAATAAATATGTTATTATACAGTTATAAATAATTATTAAATCTAATATATATATTTTTAGTTAATTATAAATTAATTCTAAAAATATTCCTCTTAATGTATTTTCTACATTAAAATTATTTAATTCACAAAATTCGAAACTTTATATAAAACTTTATAAAAAATTTATTAAAATTTTTTTAAAAATTATAATAAAATAGATAAGAGATTTTAATTAATAAATGCAGTATAATATATTGATATCTTCATTTTAATACGTGAAATTAGCATATCAATATGTTTCTTCAGATATATAAAAAAATTAAAAAGTTTATTATTGTTTTGTTGTATTTATTAGAAAAAATAAATTAAGTCTTATTCTAAACTTCTAAAAAATATATAAAACTTTTTAACTTTATTTAAAACTACTATTATTATTTTTTTAACATTATTATTTATAACAATATTTGTTATCATAGATATTTATAGACAATTTATATCTTTATATAAAAATTAAAGAGGATATAGAAATATTTCAAATATTTAAATATATCTTAAAAATTAAAAAAATAATAAATAATAGAATATTTTAATTAACATAATTAATATACACTGCTTTATATCCCGTTGAAAAATATCCGGATTCATATCTATTTTTTTAAAAAATGTATTTTAAATTGTAAATTATCTACATAAAAAAATTTTCAGTATTTTTATGTTACATATGATTATTAAATCTATGCATGGATGAATAATGTGACATCATAAAATTAAGTTGCAAGTATTAAATTTACATAATATTACATAATAACAAAGAAACTCTTTTATTGTTTGAGAAAATGTATTTCCTGAAATCTTTCAATTTATTAATTTTATTTATACTCATCATAATATACTCATCATAACGTATCTATTTTAATCTCCGGAAGCAATTATTTTTCAAAAATATAGGTCGTTTCAAAAATGTTTCGAATAAAATTTACATTGAAGAGAGAAATATTATAATGGTCACAAATCTTCTTTAAATGGACGTGCTTCCGAGATTTCAAAATTGACCTTTGTTTTTTTAAATGAAATCATATAATTTTTAATATTTCCTACGAAATTTAAATTCCTACAAAAAAGTATAAGTTTTTTATACTAAAAAATCATTATTTAAAAATTTATTTTAATTTAAAATTCGTAAAATTTATGTGAAAGACAAGAAAAGCATAAATCGAAGAATAATCGCGTGATTCTTATATTTTATCATATCGAGTTTCACAATTTAAATTAAAATATCAATTAAATCAATTAATTAATTTTTTGACATAAATAATTTAATTTTTTTTCAATAAAAAATAATTCAATTTAATTATAAAACATAACGAATAAAATTTTTAGAGAAACAATGAGTTTGATGAATTTTGAAATTTTAAAACATTAAAAGCATAATTTGATTGAAAAAACATAAAATCTTCATATATTCACCTAAAATATATATACATATATAATAATTTATGTATATATATGTATAGTATATTCCTTTTAAAACAATAAACTTTATTTGATTCATTTTCTAAGGGATATATAATTTGCAAAATGTTACAATATGCGTTTCAAAACTAAAATGAGATATTCTATAAACTTAAACTAAAAAAAATATCTTTTTAAATTTTTCCAATATAATAAATTTTTTAATAATATAAATATATGTATACATATATGAACAGATATACATCAATAAATCACATATTTTAATTTTAATATACTTAAATATTATTTTTATAATAAATAATTTCTATTTCTAATTTATAAGAAGAATTTTACAAAAAGATAATGAATAATTCTAATCAATTCATATTTTGTATATTATTAATGTTACAAATCAAACAAAAAGAAAGATATTTATAAACGATATACATAACATATTTGCGTCTTTTTTATAAAAAAATATAAAATGTTAAAAATCAATGATTTATAAATTATTCAATGATTTCTTAATTATCTTTTGAGTAAATTAATTATTGCTTTACTATAATTAAAAAATTTTGATTGTATATATTTTATTGAAATATATATTTTTATATTTTATTGAAAAGATTCAGTATTAATTTGCACGTACGTTTTATTTTTTAAACATTCTTGAACGATTTTCACTTTTTCAATGTAAAAGAAAGAATTTTTCAATTATACGAAATAAAAAATTAGAATAAAATTTGATGAATATAATGAATAAAGAAAAATATTTCAACTGAATTGCAATAATGTAGTAATATGTTATTAAAAATATTTGCTTTGGAATAGAATTACTTTTTTTTAAAGTTATAATCGTTTTATTTTAATTGCTTAATTTTATTAGATATAATATCTTTCAATATTATTAATATTGCACAATTAAATTATAAAAATTCATAAATAAATATTATAAATTAATTAATAAAATCTAATACGAATTATATACATAATATATTAATTTAGTAAACGAAATAATAAAATTCTTAATTAGATTTCTGAAATAATAAAGTACTTTACTATTTTATTGAAAAATAATGAAAATTAGATTCAATACATTTTGTAACATTATTATTATCATTATTATAATTAATTATTATATAATTTTATTATTTTACAATTAAGTAATGATTTATAAAAATTATTTATTATAGTTAATTATTTATATACATCAATTATTATTTCAATTATTTCAATATTGATTATAATCTATCCTTTTATTTTACATATCTATATTTAATTTTTTATGTAATCCTTACAGATTTTCCTTATGATAAATTGATCTGTTCTTTTAATATACTCTTTTCGAAATTTCTTTTAATATAATCAATTTTTACATTAAATTTTAGCCTTGTTTAACGAAAACTATTCAAACTCAATGTTAAAATATAATTTATAATTTGCATTGTTATAATAAAATATGTAAAAAAAATTTATAATAATGATTAATAAGTTAATTTTAAGTTTTAAATTATTTAATAAACAAAAATATTACTATAAACGGTATACTAAAATCTAAAAAATTTTATAATACTTTTATAATTAAAATCGAATTAATAACCTAACTTACAGTCGTTATATAACATATAATGTATGTAATATGTACAAGTATTCGTATTTCAATTAGTAAAACAAATTATTATTACATAAAAAATATATATTTTTATCAGATCCATTTGAATGCTACATTTTTAAATTGAAATAAAAGACAAACTATTTAAAATATTTCAGTTTTCTTTATTTTAATATAAAGTCAATTTTATGACATTAATTATAATAAAATAATATCGTTCTCAACCTTTTTTCACAAGCTCGACTCATTTTACTTAATTTGCCATTCTCACATAAAGATGATTCTGTTTCGTTAATAATGGATATTATAATATTATTTTTTTAACTTGTTTCGTAATCGATTTTGAATTATTAAATTTTTAAAAAATTTTACAAATTTAAATTGTAAATTGTTGATCTTAACTATAATCATTTTTTTATAAAATTAGGCATTTATTTAATTTTTTATTATTTCTTTCTTTTGATAGATTTATAGCATGTTGTGCTTTTATTTTTATATCAATAATCCGAAAAAACAAGTTGAAAAACAATATTTCACTATTAATGAAATCATTATTACGCGAAAATATAATATGAAAAATTAAATATAACGAATCGAGAAAAAAGTCTTCTTGTGAAAAAAGTCTAAAAAATTACTTGAATTATTTGTGTTCTATAAATAAATTTTATATTAAAATAGAGAAACTAAAATATCCCAAATAATTTGTGTTTTATCAAAAATATGACATTCAATTTGAATAACTTTATTATAAATATTATATATTATTTTTCTCTTTATTTCTATAAAATATTCAATCAATCGTACATTATTTTCATATACAATTCTTCCACATTTATCTTAATTCATTCTTTTTCTTTCCCTTTGAAAGATTAATTAATTGATTATTGATTGCTCGTCTTTTTATTACCTATTAATAAATTTGTCACATGTGTACATGTAACACTTTAATTCCTCCTCAGAAACCAATATCACTTTACACATGATGAATATTAATTTTTGATTCTACATATTGTACGCGAAATTTTTTTGTTTTCAACAAAGATTCTTCTGTATAGTAGCTTCCATCTTGTGGAACTTTTAAATAGCAATAAAGAGATCACAGATTAGTTCGAAAAATGATATTTAACATTTATTATAGTTCTAATACAATTAGATTGTAATATTTTATAAAAATAATCCTCTCTATTTAACTTGAATAAGAGAGGATTTGATGATATTTTGCAATGATGAGATTGTGTTAATTTTTCTTAATTTACACAAAAAAGAATCACTATTTTCAATTTGAATTTTTTAAAAGTGGACCATAGAAAAATTAAAAAACATTGATACCACGAATACGAAAGTATATATACATGAAATAAATGTAAAATATAATGTATATATTACATATTATATGAAATTAGATATTATAATGAAAACTTAATTCTTGTGATCGAATTTCTTCTTAAATAGCAAAAAAGAAAACTTTTTATTTAAATATTTAAATAAATATTAAAATAAAAAACTTTATATTTAAAGACTTATACAAAGTATTATATATTTTTCCTGTCAAATTATAAGTTAAATTTAAGAAAATTTAATCAATTCTCGACTAAATGTTGGTAAAATATTATTCTAATGTATGAAGATAAATAAAAAATATAGAATAAAATTTTTAATTTTAATAAAAAACTAATTTTCGATTAATTAAATGAATTTAAAAATTCATCGAGTATCCGAATATCGGATTATTTTTTTTCAATTTCAAAAAATTTGAATGAAAATATTTTATTATACATTTTTTAATTTCGCATTCATTTTCGTAAAATGAGCTTTTATCGATAATCCATTCCTATTCAATCGGGAATTAGTCATATTCTCCGACGTTTGACACGTTTTCAATTAGAATTTTTCTCGAAAACGAAGGTTGAAACGAAAAAAATGTCATTTTTCCGATTTATTTTTACACATGAAATTACCTGCTATCCAATTACATCCATTAATATAGAAAAAGAGAGAACGAGACGGGGAAAGTATGTCTTTATCGATTACATTCATATATAGGTATGGTACATATTCAAACATTAATCCATTGATTGTACGTGACAAGATTCAAGTCTGTCTTTTGTTCATATTACATTCAAAAGATTCAAGACTTTTTTCTAGCATTGTGCTTATGGTAAACTAACTTCCGTTCCCATTCTTCCATAACTTGCAGTACAGTGTAAGTCTTAGCTGGAAGGTCATGAGAATATAAGAAAATGCACTCCAAGAATAATATCATACGTCGGAGAATGAGGATGCAAAGAATATATCTATGTAGAAATAAGAATATACCCTTTACGTAGAAATAATGAAAGATTTAACATAATCCGTCTTCATATGTGCATATTTATTTATATATTTACATATATATGTATATGTATGTCAAATTACATACATCTAAGATCATAGAAGTATATATTACGTGTAGAGAGAAAATATGATGACAGGAAAAGAAAGAATCTTTGTTTCTTTTTTTTTCTTTTTTGAGAAAGAGAGAGAAAGAATATAGTTGACAAATTCTTGTCACGTGTACTTATACAGGGTGTTTCATTTTAATTTTTAAATTAAATGTAATTAATTTTCAAATTATAGATTGTTTAAAAAAATGTTTAAAGTAAAAATAGATTTCATGGTGGTCATAAATCTTCAGATTTTAAAATGTTTATTTTTTTTTTAAACATTTCTAATTGACGAAGATTGTTGTTTTCTGTATATTAAAATAATTTGTATCAAAATCATTATTTTAGAAAATATTTTAACTTTTATAAAATGTACATAAAAGGTATAAGAATATAGTATTTCTTATTATAACAAGTTTATCAAAATATAATAAATATTAAAATATCTTCTAAATTAATAATTTTTCTATGTATAGAAATTAACATGAAACAAATAATATATTATTATTAAGAATATATTATTATTATTTATAAAAACACGTTTAAAAAATAGTAAAATTACTATTTCAAAAAATGTAAAAATTTTTGCTTTATGAAAAATTTATATCATCTTCTTGGAAATAGAACTCTTGAGAAGCTGTACGAGCGGAGGTGTTGTTCCCCTTAGTAACAGCTGAAACACTGAAATTATTTTCAAATGATCGGTTATAATCTTTTAGATAATGATCCAAAATGACGGCTCTTGATTTTTGAAAAAAAAACAAGAAATTATACAGATTTCAATCATAAAAAGATGGAAATTGACGAATCATAAAAATATATTTGATGAAATTTAATTAGCAAAATTTGCATTGTTTGATGTTACTCTTTTATTTACATGCTCTTATAAAAATTGTTGTTTTATTTATATTGTTTATATTATTTCAATCAAATTGAAATTAATATTAGAATGAATATATACATTCTAAATAATAAAATAATATTTATATAATATTGCTAAAATTGAATTTCTTTTTTGAAATCATTATTTTTTAAACATATTTACATTTCGTATTTATATATTTATTAAGTTAAAAGCAAGCATTGAAGTTTACCGAATTAGATGAAGCAAGGTGATACAATGTGACAGTGTGATGAAATTATTTGTCTCTATCTTGCTTCATTTAATTTCAATTGCTTATAAATAACTTAATAAATAAATTTTAATTTTTGTATATATTTTGTTATGTACATATTGTATGTAAAAATACAAAATTGAGATATATTACGAATAATAAAAAAATAGTATATTTTTTATCATCTAAATTATGGATAAATATGGACCATTTTCAGTCGAATTTGATGTAAATAAAATATTTATTTTTCGTTTAATTGAAATGCAATACCGTCAAAGATGATAGTGTTTTATTTTTTATTTTTTTTATTTTTTAGAAAAATAAAAATAAAAATTGAATTTTTTTTTATAGATGATATTATAATACATTTCAACAACATTATATTATATATTATATATATATATATTATATATATATTATATTTTAGATAATAACGTTAAAATTAAAAACTTTTTATTTGAAATATTATTATTTTATTGTAATATTAAAATAATTAAAATATTATTTTATTATATTTCAATGAAATATTTAAAATAGAAGTTGTATAATTAATATCAAAAAATATATTTATATATTTATAAATATATATGAATTTATATTTTTTCATAACTTCTAAGGAAAACTTTTTTTAGTTTTTATCATTTGAAAAAATAAAAATAATTATTCCTATGTATAGCGAATAACGAAAATATTTTAAGTCTAATTCGAATAATACAAGAAAAATAAATTTTTAATTAACTTATATAAATAAGAATATTTTGGATATTATGAATTTAAATTTACAAACTATAATAACAATTTTGTATGGATTGATATTTGTAGATATAGATTTTATATATATTTTGTGAGGATATTCTTATACAATAAATCATGGAATAACTAAAATACAATAACAATTAAAAAAACTAAAAAATAAATTCGTCTAAAAAAATAATAAAATATAGAATACAATGTTAAAAAAAATAATTTTTAAATTATTTAAACCAAATATTTCATGAAATTTATAAAATAAATATTATTTTTAATCTACATTCAGACAAAAATTTTTTATTTTCTTTAGTTTATTTCGATACTATAAAATATTCCATTATTTGTAATAAAATCGAATAAGAACTTATTTAAAAAAAGGAAGAATAATATTTTTTCGTATAAAGCTTCATTTTTGAGAAAATCAAGTTTGAAAATTTATTAAATATACTAATTATTCTAAGATTCGCATTGTCACATTTCTATTTTTGCTCGTATATATTCATGAACATGAATAATGTTATTATTTATTTTCTATCAATATTATTATCATTTCATATTATAATATTAGATATGGAATAATTTCATAAATTTTTTTTTATTATCTTTAATAATTATCTTCTATTTATGCAATTTATCATACGATGATATTAGCATAAACTGCATTCATATTAGCGTGACTACATTTAGTATATGTATATATAACATATGATTATTTAATTTACCTATAGTAGATAGTTGTAAAAAATAATTTTATAAATAAGAATAATATATTGCTTTTATGTTTCAATTAAATTTCTTTATTAGCATAGAAACTATCTAAAATTTTGACTATAGTGTTATATAATTATATACTTTAACTTTATTAACTACATAATTATATTCTTTAACTTCAACTAAACTATTATTATGTAATGTTCGTAATTTCAAATATTTAATTTTATGAAAAAATAATATTTGTTTTTAAATCTTTGACACTTTTTCTGTTATTTTTGAAATATTTTTGACTCAATAAAATCCTATAAAAAGAAAATAAATGGTATGAAATCCAACAACTCGAAACTTATATTTAATACACGATAAGTTTTCTCGATTTTCTTGAAAACAAAGTTTTCGAAACTTTTTCCACATGGACAAATTTTATTTCTTCTTTTCGACCTATTTTTTGAAGTATCATCTCCTTGGTTGCAAAACTCGGGAAAATAGATTTTTGAAATAATATTTACATAAGAAGATAATATTTCAAATATGTGTATATATATATATCAATTCATGTAAGTATTGTTTCGAAATAAATATTTATTTCATTGAAATATAAGAAAATAATATTTCAAACATTTCATAACATTTCGAATAAACAATTTTTTAATTTTAACATTTTACATTTTATTTTATTACTTTATAATTTATTGAAGTCATTATTACATATAAAAATATTTATAAAATGTTCAATTTACATGAACAAAACATAAGATTTTTAATTTTTATATTTAATTTTATTTTTGTACTTGTATCTCTTTTTTTTTATCCACTATTTTTTATTTTCATTTTCCGAGTGTAAATATTTACTCATGATTTGAAGCATTAAATGAAATAGTATTTTCAAATAGCAATTCAAATTTCACATTGCTTATAAAAATATTTTGTTTTAAACGATTTTAAATTTTTTTCCTACTCTATTCGGTTAATACATATAACAGAACGCTACTGTATCTGGATTGCAAAACATTTTTGCTGGTTTATACATGTATATTTATTCTAGATATAGAAACCTACAAAGTTACATCAGCGTCTGAATATTTTCGTTACTATATCTATCTCGAAAATCTATTTTCCTCTGCTTATTTATTTTACGAAAAAGAATATAATATTTTGAATCGATACGATTCGAAATATCTTATTTCGTTTTCTTTCGTAAAGGAAAACATATTTGCACGATTTGGCACGAAATGAAGCGTGTTATCATCTTTTGTCACGAAACTAATATGTTCCGAGGAAAAATAGCGTATTTCGTTTACAGTGATAAAAAGGAATACATTTGGAAGGTTGCCTATAAAAGAAACATATTTCGGTTGATTACACATTTCGTTTATAACAAGAAAAAGAATTATAATTGAATGGTTGGCGATGAAATCTGTTGTAATCAGAAAATTTGATTTGTTTGTAATGTATAGGAGTATGATGTGTTAATTCTTGCCACAAATGCCACTACTCAAATATGATTTTTGTTTCTATCGATAAAATATGTTTTTTATGTAATTTTCATAACAAGCTATCGTTTTTATTTTATTTTTAATTTATGATTTGACTAGTAATAGAAAAAATCCAAAATAATTTTTTTATATTGATTAGAATATTTGAATACGATTTGTTATAAAGATTTGATTTACAAGTTGATTACTAATTTTTTTATATTCATTATTTTTTCTGATAAATTGAGAAGTTAATATTAAAAACAATCCTTATCGATTTTATTCTTTTTTCAAAAGAATAGAAAAATATTTAAAAGTCTTTAATTTTTCTTGAATAAATTTAGATTTTCTTTAACAAATTTATTATATACAATTATACAAATATTAAATACTATCTATAAATGATATCTATAATTATTATTACAATATGATGAATCTTATTATTGAAATTGAATAAAAATTGGTTTTGTTATGAATTCTTCAATTGTTAAAAAAAATAATAAAAACATTGATCAAAATATAAAATAAAATCTTTGATGAATTTTTAGATATTATGAATATTTTTATAAATAAATTTTTATAAATAAATTACTATTTACTTATCTGTTTCTAATTTTTCATAAAATAGATATTATTAATATAAGTATTTAATACTCGTAATCTTTTATATCATGTAATCCAATGAAATTTTTATTCTGATAACTTTTAATTAATTACTGATATTTCTTAATGCTTTCTATAATTAAGAAAAAAATAAATAAATTAAATTATTTTATGGAATAATATTTTCAACAAATATTTTCCAATTTGAAGAAAAAATATAATAATTTATAGAAACACAATATAAAACAAAGATCAATTGTTTCATGCTTCTCTTTTTTAAAGAAAGTTCTAAAAAACTCACTTCGATTATACAACAACTAAAATAGGCTCTTAACTTACGCACATATATAAGTATATATTTATTTGTTCATACAAGTAATCAAATTGTAATTGACCGCTCGGTATATTTTTTTCCTTCCTAACCTACACACAGATCTTTCTATAGATTTACACGTTTCAAGTGGTAAAGAGTAAATGCTGTTGAAACAACGGCTCCATTCAGTTCGAATGGTATAGTAGGTATTTCCGGCGTGGACAGCTAAGTTTGCAATGCACAGTCTGAGAGTCGCGGCGCATACAAACGCTTATCGCAACACACAATCTACGAACACCGATAGATATCGAACAGCCACAATTTTCATCCATGTCGCGTTTTGTTTTTGCGTTATTACCCGAATTTATTTCTATTTTTATTCAACTTTTTATTTTAATTTACACAAAATTGTTTTAAAAATAACGAAAAAGAAAAGTAAATAGTTCAAAAAAAATACTGGATATTCTTTTTATAAATGCAACGGTGTATATGCAATTAATAATTATTTTTTTAAATAAAAATGTATACCTTTTTTACATATAGATCAATTTTTTTCGCCATTTTACGTAAAAAATTATTGAATATTGAAAAGTATAAAAAATGATTAATCCTCGAAATTAAACTTGATATGCGAAAAATGAAGAAGGCAGAATAGACAAGTTAATGCAATTATATGTTTCTTGTCTTTTGTATGATAAATTTTACAAAATTTGAATTAAAATATCTTCTAAATTAATTTTTTTTCGATTATATTATCCCCCGTCTTTTTTTTAATAAAATAAGAAGAGAACGATTCCTTATGCAAAAGAATATATTTTTTCATTTAAAAAGAAATATAATTGTTGATTGCACATGCATTATTAATATTACATTAATAATACTGTTACGATTTGAAACAATTTAAATTATCATACAACTTTTTATTATCACAATTATGTTTTATATGTTTATATCTTATATAAAATATTATATAAATTTAAAATTCTATAAATTTCTGAATGAAATTTAATTATACACATTGAAAAAAAGAACTTGTTATGCAATATAAAATTAATTGACTATATACATCCTTTTTGATATTCTTTTGCATCCATGTAAGTATCATAGGGGTAGTAATCAGACATATTCCTTCACTCCCGTATGCACGTAGTATAAATCCCGTTTCTACCCAGTATGCGATGTACCTCTGTGATATATGTGCGTGAGTACGTCCAACTGCCACGCCTACCGACACTACGGTTTAATTGAGTAATCGAGTACCCTCGCGACGTTGCCTGAACCAGGAGGAGAGTCACTTTCGACTCGTATTCCCCTCCTCTTTCCTATCAATCCTCTTGTATATTCCCACTCCCTCCCTCGATTTTTCCTATTGCTGGTCATTTTAGTTATTCGAGAAAATTAATAATATAAAGAAATATTCTCCTCTTTATTTAAAATTGTTTTATCTAGAATTTTCTTACTTTTCTATTATTTTTCTATTTAAGTAAGATAAAAAGACCTATATATGTTTTTTAGGAATGTAAAATCAGACCTAATTTATTTTTTTTAACAAAAATATTACATAGAAGATATTAAGTTGAAAATACATTAAAATATTTCAAGTTTGCATTTTTTTAAATTTTGAATAAAATTATAAAATTTTATATACTTTTTAAGAATCTAAAATTTATTTTTTCTAATAAGGATATCACAGAGAAAGTATTAAATTGAAAATATATTGAAAGATCTCAGTTGAAAATAAATTGAAAATATGTTGAAATATTTCAATTTCTATCCGTTTTTTAGTTTTTAGGTGAAGTTAAAAAGCCCTGTATATTTTTTAAGAATCTACAATTAAGTCTAATTTATTTTTCACAAGGATATCACAGAGAAAATATTTAATTAAAAATATATTGAAATATTTCGATTAAAAATACGTTGAAAATTTATTGAAATATCTCAATTTTTATGTTTTTTAACATATGAATAAAGTTAGAAAGTTCTGTATAATCTTTAGAAATTTAGAATCAATTTAATTTGCTTTTTCCTAATAAGAATATCATACAGAAAGTAAAAAAAAATTCAATTTTTATATAATTCAAAATGCAGAGCAAAATAAAATGATGAAAAAATATATTTTATTGTTGCATATACTCGGTAAGATAACGATTGTTTACATTAAACTTAGAAATCTAATAATATATTTGCAAGGGTGATAATGTTATTTGGAAAAGTGATAACGTAAAGAAACAAGGAAACGAATTATCAAACGAATATACTTATGTTATATAAAAATTCAAATTAAAAAAAAGAAATTAGAGGAAATATACCAGCCGTAAGATCGGGTAGCGTGTGACGTGAATTGTATCGCTCGTCCGGCTTAGGGAAATCAGGGACTCCATGTGACAGGAACCAGACAGAAACGATGCAATTTAAATGTTAAGCGAACGGTCACGGTATCGTATAGGCAGGTACCATACGTAACGCGTATTTTACCAAGATAGAGTGTGCGTGTTAACGGGATTTCGTGAATTCAAATGCGACAGTTAAATCGAATCTGCTGTCGTATAAACTTCTTCCCCTCTTCCTTTCTTCTGTCGAAATTGGTCAAAGACATTAACTTCATGAACGTGGAGAATCACGATGGACCGGATCTATTAATGGGTTCAAGATACGTGTATGAGAATCTTCAATACCAAACGAATATCTAAAAAGAACAGTGTAATACCTATGACATCGATTAAAATTTAAAAAAAAAAATCACAAGAAAAATGGTTATTTATAGTATATACGTATACAACATTTACATATATAATGTTTACATGTAATTATGTATACATAATTTGTTAAAAATTTAGAATTATTTTTTCAATTGCAATTATTTTGAATTTTTTTTTTTTTATTATAAACTAGCATTTACTAATAGTAATTTCATTTGTATCGATATAGATTTCACGAAAAAATCTTAAAGTTACAACATTCTAACCTAACTTGAGGTTATGTTCTTGCATTTATGAAACACATTATCGATCTTTGGCCAGTAGGGTATGTATAGTATGTATGTTAGAGATAAATATTAATTACCTCAGCTAAGAGGCAACAACTTTGTCTGGTCTCCGATGGTTGTCTATCGAATAGTCACACGAGGGCACGAACGCTGCACACTCGTGTCTATTTATATCGAATCCGTGGGCATACCGGACCAGACTGGCGCGTCGCAAGCAACTCTGCTGCACCGATAATTCCTGCGTCAACACGTAGACAATCTTAAACATTTCGAATTTTCTTATGAATTTATCATATTGTCCACTCAAAATCATTAAAATAATTGTAACGAGAGCAATGAGTTCTAAGTAGAAAGGAAACAATCAATCTACGCACAAGTACTTATTCTCCGTACTTGCATAGCCCGTGTTTCCCAACCTTTTTCGGTTAACGATATATTTTAAAATTTGTTACATTTTTCATGATATTTTTAAAATAATGATATTTTTAAAATGATTTTTAAAATAAAAATTTTAATGTATTTTAAACTATAACACATTTATTATATTTGTTATATAATTTATTATTTATTTGAAAAAGAAAAAGTATTTAAAAAATGGATCGCTAAGTATTTATAATAATTGGATTTGCACATGTCGATCTAATTAATACAGACACAAACAATTATATTTAAGCAATAATGATTTTTAATTGATACATCAATTTATGAATTAGATTTTTATCTACGAATATTATCTATATATTTATATTTATATTTATATAGATATAGTTTATAAAGTTTAATAAAATTTTACATTGACATTAGTATATTATACATATCTATCCATATTTAAGATCGCCCATCGCATATCAATTCAATCAATAAATAGACAAAATTGTAATTGATAAATTTATAAATGATAACAATTAACGTAACATTATTAATATATATATACGAATTCGAATGATATTTAAATTATTGTAGACAAAATAATGGATTTCTTAATAAAATTTTTAAAATAATAAAATCGATAATTTTACCGAAAATAATAATGATAAAAATTGATAAAAAATTTTTTCAATAAATTCAATACAATTTGTCGTTTTATTATTAATTTTAAAATATATAATTTTTTATATTTATTATTAATTTTTAATCGTTAGTATATTTTCTTTATATTCACATTTCACGATTTAAATTTTTCCTATTTACATTGCTTGTTCTTTTAATTGAATCTTTTTAAAAATTCTTTTAATGTAATTATTAAATTTTATATTATGTTATTAAATTATATATCATGTTAAATTTAAAATTTTTATAAAAAATTCAAATTTATTAAAACATAATTCATTATAAAAAATAATTTATTTTTTTTATAATAAAATAATTGATAAAACACTATTAATTATTTATCTAAATCTTAACTATCTTAATTGCATTAAGGTAATTTTAAGGTTTAAATTTATATATAATAAATATTACTTTTATCATTAAATATTGAATGATTCTATGTATATATGTATATATAAATTAGATATTTTTATATTCAAATATATATATATATATATACACACACAATATATCAAAATATAATAAAGAAACATAAGAAATGAAGAGACCATATACGTACATACACATTACTTGTTTCTAGAACGTACGAAAGTAGTAGTCTCCATTTTCGTAACAAGAATGTTATTCTCGCATTCACACTTTAGAGTGTACATTCTATGCTCGAAGATTTCTATGTGTAAGATTAGAATTTTGTTCATTCCCTTTCGCTCGTTAGAATAACCTCTATACATATATAAATCGAAATATAATCTTACTTAACTTAAATTACGTATTTATCATACGCATTATTATATTTTTGCAATTCGAATTCAATTATTTTTATAAATCAAACTTTTATTATTGCTACTTCTATAATTACATAATAAATCATCTAAATCAATCATTCAATAATATCTCTTTTTTATCCCAAAAATAAAAAATGTAATTTACAAATTTTTTTTTCTTTAAGTTTCTATAATAAGTTTTTATTTAAGTATATATTTAAAATTGGAAAAATATTAAACTTTACAAAGTTTTTATATGTTAAATTTTCATTCGTTATTTCTATAAGATGAAACTTTCATACTCGACTCGAAGAATCGATCTTTTCTTTTTAAATTCGAGTTATCGAAGTTTGACTTTACTAAAATAAAAGGATTTCGAACAAAATCGATTAAACAAATTTACGTAAGATAAAATAAAATTTTAAATATCTCGATGATATAACTTCGAAATGATAATAAATAATGTACACAAAATTTTAATGTAAATTTTATATACTGCGCATGGTTTGATTCAAAATCGAAGAACCACCCGATAAGTAGTTTGCGAAGTAGACGCCTACTTACGCCTACCTTATGTGTGTATGGATTCGCGATCAGCTACCCGTATACGGATATACTCTCGTATATCTGTATACAAGTACAAGCAGCGGTCACCTTTCGAGACTCTTGCTGAAACTCTCGGCAAGGCAGCGAGTCTCAGAGAAGTATACAACATGCAAGCATACTAACGTATACCCATACAAAGATAGCCCTGTGGCCATTTGCATTGAATACGCTCTTACCTACCGAGCGAATATCCCTTTTACGTAGGCAATGCCACCGCTGCCACTGCTTCTCGCCCTTTCTAACCGGTCCTTGTACCATTGTGTTTATTTTGTTTATACTCTTTAATTATACCGAATACCTATACGGCATTGAAAAACACCGATACAAAAAAATATTCTTTATCTGAAAGACAACCATGATATTCTCTTTGTGTCCGTTATTATACACTATATTATACTGTACCATGATTCAATTCATGTATACTCTAGAGTCGATATCTATGAATATATACAAAATGTTAATGTATTCGTGAGACATTTTTGGAAGGTCAATTTTAAAAATTAAAATGAACGAATGTTGATATAGAAAAATTTCGCTTTGAGATTTATTTATTAAATTATAAATAATTTAAATTCGCATTAAATGAAAGTGAGACAAAAATGGGATGCGATGTGATGGAAATAAAGCGGTTTCATTCGATGTCTAATTTTAATTGCTTCTAACTCAATAAATAAATCTCAATCAATATTTTTGTATATTAATTTTTATTTTAGCTCTTAGAATCGATTCTTCAAAGATATTCTAGAAATATCTTAATATTTTATGTGCATAATGTATATATATCTTATACATGTATAGAAAATCTTAGTTTCGCGTATTCCTATAATATATATTAAATCAGAAAACAAGCATATACCAGATATCATGTATTATCATTTTATTCTATTAAAATCCAAAATGAAAAAAAAAATTGATAAAATTTCATAATAATGAAATGTGTTTAATTTAGTTATTTTAAAAAATTTTAAATATAATAGGTAGAAATGAAAATAAATTTTAACTTTCTTTTAAATGATAACAGTTAAATTATATACTACTACTTTTATTATATAAATATCAGAATACCATAAAATATTTATAGAATACCATAAAATATTTATACATATAAAATTTATATAGAATATAGTTTTACTAAAATAAAATAAAAAATTTAATTTATAGCTAAAAATTTTTCTGTTAATTCAGAAATATATATTCAAATATATATTCAAGGAAAGTAAAATATTACAATTTCCAGAATCAAAGAACATGTTATCATGCAATCTATTTATGCATGATTATCTATGAAGACAAAGCTTAAAAGAAATAATCAAAATTTACGAATGAAATAATCGAATATATATCAAATAAATTCAATGGATGTAATTCGAAAAACAATTTACTTGATTTCTCGATAAATTTTTTCTATCTTACGATAAACGTTTCGAAACGAAACGTTCGTAACGGTTCCACTTTAACGAAGAATGGTCACAGGTTGTTGCGATCATTCGAGTCGTTTGCATACACCATCATTCTATCCATCTTGTAACAAGAGCTACCCCGATTTTGAAGTAGTCGTCTCGCGCAGATGGTGCTACTCCCGCACGGTCTAACAGGCATAGTCGTTTGTCTCGTTCGTACACGCGTAGCATGAAGGGAACGCGCGCCTGCTGCTCTCATTAGTTGGTTCCTGCGGCACGCGAAAAAGCCTGAGGGGTTATATGACCGGCAGGGGTGAGAATAGCAAAAAAGACGGCTGGGGTGAGACGGGAGATCCAAGAACCCTTCAATTCTTTCGCTCCAGATCTAGCGTCCGTTAATTGGAGGTTGTTTGACTACGCACGAACTTCACCCTCCTCTCCCTTCCCAATTTCTTCTTTCTGAGTTTGTACGGTCTTTCATAGTTTTTCAACGCCCCTCCCTAGTTATCGCTCTTTCTTTCTCCCGCCATCTATCAACCTTCGTTCGAACCAAAATTTATTATTACCTACGCATCGGCCATCTGGTGGTCGCTAGTAATGGTAAATCATTCTGGTGATTGTAGAGTAATCGAACAATAAAAAATTTCAATTCTTTGTTTGTACACATTATTTAGCTATGGAGTTACATTTGCTGTTTCTTCGATCGTTGAAAAAAAATTGATATCGCGAAAATATATGTATGGAAAAATGGAATGAACGAAAAAGAAGGAAGGTCGGAAAAGCGTTAAAAAGTAGATGAAAAGCTGTTCAAACTACCACACGAGTGTAGAATTGTTTGTATGGTGCTAACGATGAACAAACAGAGCGGAACGGCTTAGCCGATACACCGACTACGTCGCGTGACTCATCATCATTCGACTGGAGACCGAAACGATCAAAGAGAAAGGACTAGGATGAGTTTACGAGCGTGGTATCCTGCAATCTCATGATTCATCCTCTACTTTTGATTAATTGTTTTATACGAATTATTTATTTCGTTTCTATTTTTCAATATATTTAAAATATAATTTATTTGTCTTTTCTATTAATAGAAATTTGTTTCACGTGTAAAAAAATTTCAAATAATAATAAAAAAATGTTATGAACTTAATATTATATTCTAAATACTGTATACCAAATACTATGTTTCTTATTTTTATTTATCATAAAATAAAGATAAAAGTTTCAAGATCTCAACGAATCTCAAAGATCTCAACATGGATCGAATATAAAATTTGAAAAAGTATTAGGAAAGAAAATTTCAACTTTGTATATTCTCTAGTTTCTGAGATATTAATAAAAAACTTTCAGACGTACACATATATACATTGAATTCTATTTATATAAATGCGACTAATATAATCGTTTTCGCTGTAGAAGTCTATCTAATATTTTATCTAATATTTTATCTAGTCAAACTTGTTATTAATAAAATATCACAAAGTTGTAAAACTCAGTTTCTTCCAAAAGTCGTAAATATTGGCGATCTCCTTAGAGAGATTTTTAATTCTAATTCAATACTCGTTACGGGATCGATTCTACTCGAAACGTGCTTAAAATAGCAATTGTCACATTTGCATATCAAATGATTTTACTTGCAAATTGCTATTTTTTTATTCTTACGTAAAACATCGTATCTGGTATTTTGTAAGTTAAATTTCTTGAGAATGAGTAATCAAATTTTTGAATTAAATATTATATAATAGATATTAAAGCTAATGCAATTATTTATATTATTGGTTACTTAATAATCGATGACGATTACAGATATAGTGAAAATTGTTGTATTTAACTGGTAGTAACTGGTTGAATTATTATAAGCAATAATATCTATGTAACTTTCAATGTATAATATCAAAAGTTTTTTATTATCTCAGAAACTAAATAAATATAATTAAAATTTTAAATCCATTCTTTGTGTGCTACCATTCTTTCAAACTTTGTATCGATTTTTTTGGATCGACATTTTGGAACTATATTTGTTCAAAATAAGATTGTTTGATTAAAATGTTTTTCATGAAGTAATAAAAATATACATAAAATTAGTTTCATTGCATTATTTAAAGAAAGATAAAAATAAATTTATTTTTAAATTATTTAATTGTGTAATTATTTTACAGTAATTTAAAGTTATTTTATTTTATTGTAGACATGATATTTTTCATTTAATTGAAAGTGAAAATATTTTATTTGTCAAGTGTTTGCTGAGTTGCTTCTCAAGGTTTTTCACAAAGTTTATAAAAGAATCTCACAAAATCAAGCATCATAAATTTAAAATATTATTTTTGAAATTAAATAAGATAAATGTCTTATCTTTTTAAGAGAATAAATAAATTAATATTTAAAATTTATTTTAAAATTGATTATCTTTGATATAATATTATTATAATTTATAAAATAAAAAAACATAATAATCGATACAAATATTATACATTGTATTATTTTCTTTAATTTTTGTGCAAATAGTATTATAATTTAAGAAAAAATATATATTTCATTTCAAAATAATAATTTTTATTTTTTAATACGATCAATCGTTAGAAAAATAATTTACAGAAAGATATTAAATATAAAAATATAACATTATTGAATTATAAACTTCGTAAACGAAAATCTCTATAATCTATTTAAACAGTTATCTCATCTATTATTTGTTACAGTGTTGAGAGATGAATTTCGTGCAGAACCTCAAAATACAAGAGTCGCAGCCGGAGAGACTGCATTATTAGAGTGTGGTCCACCCCGAGGTCATCCAGAGCCAACGTTACATTGGAAAAGAAATGGTCATACGATAGATTTGGAAACTACTAAACGGTAATATGCACTCTATTTAATTGGAATTAATAATGAGAAAAAATAATAATAATATTGAGAACTTCTTCTAATATTAAATTTAACAAATTTTTATTAATTGATCATTATTTATCTATATTAAATAAAATTGAATTGAATAAATATATCTATCCTTTATACAAAGTAAATAAAATAATAAATATTTAATTATTTTAATATATTTAATTACTTAAAATATTTCGCTCATTTATAATGATATTAAATATGAAACAAAAGGTAAATGATTTCAAAGAGTGTATTTTGATATTGATATTTGAATCAGGTTGTTCGTAAAATAATATGTAAAGGACTTATACATATTTTTTAAATGAATTTTTTTAAATAGATACAATTTATTATTTCTTACAATAAAATATTTTGAATAATTTGAAATAATTTGATGCAAAATATTAAACGTTGAATATTTCAATAAGCAAATATTATTTGAAAATACTATTTTGTTTAATGTTTAAATTACAAGTTAATATTATTTATTATTTACTATTATAAATATTATTGAAAATAAAACATATAAATGATAATACAAAAAATAAAGATTTAAAATTAATATTTTGTTGTATACATTACTGTGATTTTAATACATTATATTCTATTATAAAAATAAATTGGTTAGAAATTGATTATTCCAAATAATAAATTTCATTATGTAAATATTGTTTCAACAATAATTTATTCCCAAAATCCAATCTTCTTCAAAGAAATAAAAGCATTCATTTTTATTTATCTATTTGAAAAGCTTATTTTTTCCAATTCTGAAAATATTAATCCATAATTATGTCTATATCGAAAAATCATTAATTTAAAATAATTCAAATTTTGATTGAAAAAACATTTACTAAAAAATAAAAAAAATAATTATTATATGAAAAATAAAGAAAACACAAAATATTTTGCTGTTTTTGTTGTAATAAGTTTACAAAATTCAAATATTTTCTAAACCAATGATTTTTTGACATTAATAATTAATTAATATTTTTTATAAGAAATATGTTATGTTGACGAATGCATGAAAAATTATGTGATTCTATTTAAAAAATAAAGTTGATTTGTAAAAATTTTTTAAATATCAATATCATTAAGAAAAGAATAATATAAATATTAAAATATACATCTTTTAAAACCATTCAATTTTTATCTGAAACATTTTTTTTATGTTATTGAAAACTAGCGAGATATTTCAAAGAATCAAATTATTATATATATATATATATATATATGAACATGTTTATTTTTACATGTTTAGTTTTGATAATACAAAAAAAATTTTTAAATAAAAATTGTAGAAAGAGATATAATTTAATGTTTAATTTTTTTAAATGTAGAAATCATGTGAAAATCAAGCTTACTTTTTTAAATAGACTTATATAATTTTTAATGTAGTAATTTTTGGAATGTTTAAAAAAAAATTAGTTTAAAAAAAAATTTTTAACAAAAAATTTAGAAAATATTTTATGATCAATCTTTTAAAAATTATTATTTGAAAGAAGAAAAGTAAAAATATGTAAATTTACAATTTGATGAATAATAATATTGATTGCTATTCTTCATTCCTCATTACTAGTAATGCCATTATTTCTGTTCGTAAGGCGTTAACGATTTTCAATAATTCAAATTATAACATTTTCAATTGTATTTTCATTTTAAAATGTATATTCGCATATTTTTCCTCTTTCATATATTTTATGGAGTTAAAATAAATCAAGTTGATAATTTTTTATTGAAAATAAATATTATATGCAAATAAATATAATTATATAAAAAACAGTTAATATTAATATTAAAATATATATATTTTTCGAAACCATTGAAAATTATATGATTCCATTTAAAAAGAAAATAAAATTGACCTATATACAATATCTGTATGACATGTTATTATGTTAGCAAAGAAAATATTAACATGGCAGTTATCTCCTCTCCTATTCAAGTTTTATCTAAAACATTTTTCCTGTCAATAAACTAATATATTCAAATTGTTCAAGTTATTTCGTTCACCTCGTTCATTTATTTTATTTTAAATTTTAAATATTAAAAAATTATATTATATATTATATTGCATCAATTATATTTAAATTTTCCGGATCTTGTTTTGTTATAGTATCACTTTGGTTGATGGAGGAAATTTGATGATTTCGGATGTTCGGCAAACGGATCAGGGAAAATATCAATGCGTTGCTGAGAACATGGTAGGCGTGAAAGAATCTGCCGTGGCAACATTGACAGTTCACGGTGAGTAAATATCTGTTTAAATAAAACACTATATTAATATATTCGTGGCTATGGTATTAATATATTTCGGGATATTTTTAGAGAGTCGATTTTAGAAGCAAAAATAAACGCAAAAATAGTTTTATTTATTAAATTATAAATAATTTAAGTTCCCGTTGATGAAAATATCAATTTTCGTTGCCGAGAACATGAGGTAGGCGTGAAAGAGAATAGAATACGATAAAGATATAACAGAGACAAAGAAGTCTTTATTCTATTTATTATTCTCATTTCATCTAAAGTAAACATTATTTATAACGTAATAAATGAACCTCGATTTTTATATATCAATTTTTATATCTATTTTAATCCCCAGAATCGATCCTCTAAATTATTCTAATACATTACATCCTATGTATATAAAAATGGATAGATTTATATATTTTTAGACATGTGTAGATTTATATTTTTCTATTTTCTTTTTTTCATTAGTGAAACCATTTTTCTTGTCAACTCCTGCGAATCAAACGATCTTAGCGGACCAGACTGCTGAATTCGCTTGCCGCGTGGGCGGCGATCCTCCGCCCGAGATCCTTTGGCGACGAAACGACGGGAAAATGCCAATTGGACGAGCGCATATTTTGGACGATAAAAGTTTACGGATCGAAAGAGTGACGTCACAGGATCAAGGAACGTATATTTGCGATGCTGAAAACGGTGTCGGTGCCATATCAGCGAGTGCAACTTTGACAGTACATTGTGAGCAAAAAATTTATAAAATTTATATAGTATTCCTTTCTTTCCTTTGTTTCATTTCTTTTCTTTCATTTTTTTTTTCTACCTTTTTATTCACGGTCTTTCGTTTTCCAGCGAGACCAGTATTCAGCAGTTTTCCAAAAGACGAGATAGTCAGCGTCGGATCAAATGTTTCGTTTTCCTGTGCGGCTCGTGGCGCGCCAAAGCCTTCGATCTTTTGGACCCGGGAAGGGTCTCAAGAATTGATGTTCCCTGGAAATGAATATCAAAGTCGTTACAAAATCACAGATGATGGAAGTTTGTATATAAAGGGTGTCCTTGGAAAAGACGAAGGACACTACGTTTGCAGCGCAATCAGTCAGGCTGGCGCGAGCACAGCTACGGTTTTTCTTCAGGTATTATTTCAACATATTGAATATATCCTTCATTATCGTTGATCGTATTGATCCAATCTTCAATTTTATATTTTTGATATTCGCCATGATAATTGATATAAAATATTCATTAGGTTACATCGGTTGAAGAAGTTCCACCACCTGTAATCGAGATCGGACCTACGAATCAAACATTACCTCCGAAGAGTGATATTTCTATGCCATGTCGTGTATTTGGACGACCTACTCCGAAAATTCGATGGTATAAAGAGGACGAACTTGTACGAATCGGTAGCGATAATAAATTTACAATCGCTAGCAACGGCACTCTTTCTATAAAAAATCTTCAATTAAGCGATAGCGGAATATATAAATGCGTTGCATCTTCCGAATCTGGGAATACTTCGTGGATAGCTAGTTTAACGATTAGTCCCGGAGCAAATTATCATAGCATCATACCAGATGTGTCAGCACTTCCCGAAAGTCCAAGTAAACCAAGAATAGTAAATACTACTAGTAGTACGGTCACGCTCACTTGGAGTCCAGGACACGAAGGTGCTAGCAAGATAATCGATTATACAGTTGAATATTTTGCTACAAATCCAAAGACCAGCTGGATCGTCGCTGGAACAGAAATAACAGATGATATTTATACTGTAAGAATATGCATGTATTAAGTAATATCGTTTTAAAAACCTAATAATAGAATTGGAATTGAAATTTTAGTTTTCATTTTTTGAATTTGTCTAAATTTATCCTATATTATATATTTTCTTTAAGAAAATATTTATTTATTCTATGAAATTATTATGAAAAGAAATGTTATCGTTAAGATTTTAAGAAATCATTCTATATCTTTCTTCTTATGGAACAAAATATTTTAAAATCTGTAACGTTCAAAAAATTTTATGGAAACAAATAATTTTTGAACATTTATTAAAAAAAACTTTATAAGATAATACAATAATAAAACTATTAAATTATTAGCTTTAATTAATTATTAGTTTTATTTAACAATATAATCTCATATAAGATATGATGGATATTAATATAATACTATTTATTGAATAATATTCAGTATTATTATAATAATAGAGAACTTTTTTAATATTAGATAAAATTTTTTTAAATTTTTATTTTTTATAATTTAAGAAAAAAATTTCTATAATTGTTACTGGAAAAAATCATTTAAAATAATATATAATATATAATAGTAATATATATAATATTAATATAATATATTTAAAATAAAATCAAATTACCAAATAAGTTCTTATTTATTATAATGATGTATAAAGGCAATAGTAAAAAAAATTAAATAATGTAATTGATATTAATCCATTTAATCATATTTTTTTTAAAGTATCAAAACATTATTATTTATTTTTATATTGCAAAATTTTTTTAATCTTTAAAAATATAGATTACAAAATTAACATTGGATAAGCTTACAGAAGAGAAATTTGATTGAAAGTTATTTCAATCACAAAAAATGATCTTTTCAAATAATAATTCATTGATTAAAAATATATATATAAGTAAATATTATTATTTTTTTATTGAAATTAAATTTTTAAAATGATATTGCTTGTAGTTGTAATCATACTTATATATCTATAATAGCAATGATAATAGTATAGATATACATATATTAGATTTAAAAAAACAATTCTATCTTCTTATTTCAATTTTTACAATAACATAATCTTATTTTTTATAGGTAACAAATCTCACACCCGATACGAGTTATGTATTTCTTGTTCGTGCTCGAAATAGTCAAGGTCTTTCTGTTCCTGGTCCATTCTCGGACGTTGCACGTACTACAAATCTTGATCAACATGCGATTCCTCAAACTGAATTGATTCGCGCAAGAGATCGTCTTAACAGTGAGATTCTTTACTTGAAGGATGTTCAGCCTTTAAGTAGCACCAGTGTGAAAATTGTTTGGGACGTAAGTAAATATATATTAAAATGATTGTTGAAATAACACTGAAACTATATATGTTGTTTGTCGAAAGTTTATTAAAATATTCACATTCTCAAATCTTGCATCTTTTTCTTATATTGCGATTAATTTTTCTCAATATTGTATTTGTCCTATAAACATTTAGATACTTGGAGCAGCTGATCTGGTTGAAGGATTGTATATAAGATACCGTGAAGTATCCGAGAAACCTGAATATCGAATGGTCACTGTGCTGAACGCCGGAGCAACTAGTTATGTGTTGACCAACCTAAACAAATACACGCGTTACGAGTTTTTTCTAGTTCCTTTTTTCAAGACTATTGAAGGGAGGCCGAGCAATGTAAAACTAGCAACTACACTAGAAGATATACCTTCCGGGGCGCCCGAAAATGTTCATGTCGGAATGATAAATATTACATCAGCATTCGTTCGTTGGTCTCCTCCGCCGAAAAGTACACAAAACGGACAATTACTAGGATATAAGGTAAAATAATGAATGGAATGTTGGATTTTCTTTTTCATTTTCAACTATTTGTTAAATAGTATATTCTTTTATGCTTTCCTATCAATCCAGTTGAAATTATTTTTCTTCGCCAGATTCAAATCAAGAGCAATAGTAGTAACAAGATTTTGGGACAGATGTCTTTAAATGCATCGACGACGTCAGTGATTATCAACAGTTTGACGACAGGTGGTCTTTATACGGCACGTGTTGCCGGATATACTCGCGTGGGTCAAGGACCGTTTTCCAATCCAACTGTTTTAAATATGGATCCAGGACAATTAACACAGTTGCCACCACGAACGGATCCGAGTCAAAGAAACGCTTCTGTTGTTAGTGAAACCTGGTTTTTGATTTTAATGATAACAGTTGTGTTAACCGTTATTGCCGCTTTATTGGGCGCTGTTTACGTTAGACGAAGACAAGCGATGAGTAAACAACTCGGTCACTTGAACGTTCCTGTTGGTACAGCTAATGACATTTGTCAATTAAATAAAGATACTCTGTGGCTGGAGCGTGGTTGGAGACCTACTAATACTCTCCAAGCATCCTCCACTGATAAGGATTGCGAAACGAAACTATTGAGTAATCAAAATCAAATCGGTCTCCCACCGGGAATCGTTGGAATGACTGGCTCAGAATATGCTGAGGTTAATTTAACAACATTTTACAATACTCGAAAACAATTGCAAGCGCCACCAGAACCATACGCAACGACTACACTTTGCATGCCTGCTCGTAGTCCAGATTCGGTAGAAACCACCGGTCGAAAATCGAATTCTAGTGATTCCTGTCTCAAGCCCGATTATTCCAGTTTAGATTCAAATTTAGATAGAAACAAATCAACCGTGTCTCCGAGCAGCGACAATGCAAGTAGCGTTTATAATGCAGATGATAATGCAGAAGCGCAAAGAAGAGCTGGTCATCAATATAGAATGCCGTTACCAAATGAGAATCAACCTCCAAATTGGTGCGACATGCTACCACCACCACCAGAACATCCACCCTCGTTCGAAGGGTCGCTCGGTTCCTCCAGAACACATTCGCATACGCATCATCAGCACCAACATCAATATCAATATCATCATCACCATCATCCGCATCAAATTCAACATCAATATCAGCATCAGCATCATTATCAGCATCAACAGCAACAGCAACAACAACAACAATATCAACATCAAACTGCATTTAGTCCTCATCTAGGGAAGAGAAGCATTGAAAGGCAAAATGATTTAGATCTAATGGCGGGTGCAGGATTAGCTTTGGGATTAGGTTTAAATACGAGCTCGAATTCAGGTTCTGGCTCTGGTTTAGGTTCTGGAAGTGCAGGCGGAGGTGGTGGTGGTGGTGGTGGCGGTGGTAGTGGTAGTGGCGGTGGCGGTGGATCTGGTTCCGGTTCTGGATCGAGAAATTCACAAAGTCCGCCTAGTCCACCAACTAGGGTAATGAATAATTTAGGAGGCTCGGATACAATTTGGAATAGTTCGGGTCAACAATCGCAATCTTTCGAAAATTCACAAAACAATGTTCATCAGCAGAGTAGATATACAAGTTTGCCCCCACAAACGAATCCACCAGCACTGCCTATATTTCCACAGTCATTCGATTGTTATGAATCGTATAAAGGAAATCAAGAAAACGAATATGAAAGTGGTTCTCTTTTGTATGGTCAACGAAATGATTCGCCATTAGAAGATTATGATTCTACATATAGTCATGTAAATCGAGCGGATTCTCGATCGGAACGATCGATGGCAAACGAAGAAATCTATCGACGAAATGATGAAGATAACTATCCAACGGAGAACCATTATCAGCCTGAGAATGATGAATGGGATAGGAAATCTTGCGATTCAAACGCACACTCGGATATTTGTTGTTCCTGTTCAGAATCTAGTTGCCTCTATGGGAACACGATCGACTACAACGATCAATTCGCTTCGTCATCGGTGAATTGTCTTCATGGTAAAACAGGATCTCGAAATAGAAATGGCAGGAGCCCACGTAGAAGAAATACTAGAACTGCATCACCGACTTATAGTAGCGGTGATAGTAATTATTCCTGTATTCCCCCGAGGCAATCTGGAAGCGTTAGCTCGCAAGAAAGGTCGAGGCATAACCGTGGAAAAGGTTGGCATTATATAAATTTATCATTATATTTTTGTCTCTCGTCCTAAGATTCAATTATCGATATCTCTTTTATTCTCTTTTAGATAAAGTGCCTAGCTTCTCGAGAATCGGCGGCTATCCTCAGCACAATTCCTCAGCCTCGAATACAGTCAGCAGTTCTGGAAGTCAAAGATACAACAAGTTGAATAACGTTTTTGTAGGTGGTGGAAATTCGAATGCTCCTATAGAGTGTAGTCGGCCGGCCGACTTTCGTGATGGCTAATTTTATGAAATGGAATCGATCCCTGGTAATATTTACCAATGTGAAATAATGTGAAACAATTGACTTCGATCGCAACGAATCGTAGCCGTCTCGCGCGACAATATCGCGAACAGTCTTAAAGTACCTTTTGCGGGCTAATTACGTCCTCAATATTTCCAAACATTAATAACTGTTAACCGTGATATTCCTTAACCCTTGTCGCGTTTTCCCTTTCTTTCTATCTATGAACTGCTTTCATTTTATCTTTTCCTCCCGGTGGATCTATTTAATCTCATTTGCATAAGTTATGGTAATTATTGAAAAGAATATAATAGCGATATCAATAACTTTGAAATATGTTGTTAAGATTAACATTTTGAATAAGTTTTCTTTATTCATATAATCATTGCTCCACCTTAGTTTCCAAGATATCAGAAAAATATTTTTTATATTGTGTATCATAAATAAATATGTACACAGTTCAGAGGAATTAGTTCTAATATGTATTATAAAGATCAAAATTCTCTTAAAAGAATAATTATTTCTATTTTTCAAAAAATGTCAATTATTAACAAAAATTTTTTATTAAAATTATGTAAATTTATTTAAGTTATTATAATTTGAATTAAATTATATTACAATTTGATTTTAATGTGGATATCTGCATCTATTTATCCATATTTTTTTAGCTTAATTAGTACTAATTTATGAAAAAATGAAATAGAAGTTTCATTTTAGATTTAGATCTTCTTTTACTTAATTAATAAAAGTTATTGATTGAATTAGATTAAATTATTACCTATGTTAAAAAATAAATATTAAATATGTATATATATTTTAATGTATTATAATATTTTATTCATTTATGTTTTTAATGCAGCCATAAGTTCAAAAACTTAAAACTTGAAAATATGTTTTGAAATATTCTATTTTTATATCTAAGGTTTTAAATAATTGAAAGTATAGTTTTGTATATCTAATCTAATTCAAATTTAATTCAAATAAAATATCTTTGGAACTAAAGCGGACAGTTATGTATATAAAAAAAAGTTCTTCAGAATATTGGCAATATATTTTAAGGTTATTGGAATCAATGCTATTCTTATTCCCAATAATTATCAGTTCTTTTATTAAGTTTAGTATAAATGAATGTGAATTTTACGTTTCAATGTGACTGCGCATATATAATACTTTTGCGATATTTTCGATAAATATCATAAGAAATAACGAACGATTTTTTTCAGTTATTCAATTTTTTATTTGCTCAATATATATATCCACTGCCATAGAAAATATACACATTGGACGACCATAAGATTTGACACAAAAGCGGATAGGATGCAAAAACATACGACGAGAAGGAAATGTTTATGAAATATGATCCGGCGTACACACGTGCGATAATTTTCATTAATCTAAGTGGCGTGACTTATTTTTCAGAGATTTTAGATTTTCGCCACTCAAACATTTCGCGCGATTGTATTATTTTTCGAATATAACGTTCCTAAGTGGTAAGAAAAACTCTATAACTTCGTCACGTGAATGCGAAGCAATCGCCACGTGATTTTTCTTAAACGATACGTATAGCTCTTAAGGGTACATGCGGCAAAAAATTATTGAAATCATGACTGATGCGCAAGAAGTATTATATCATATCGAGCAATTTTTGTATGTATGTATGTATGTATGAATGTATGAATGTGTGCATACATGCGCTTATGTGCGTGTGTATATATGCGTGTACAAGCTTATTTTTTTTTTTTTTTTTATATAATTTTTTGGTATAAGCAATTGAAACAGTCAAGAGTAATCATCGATCAATGTCTTTTACCAAAAATCTCAAAAAAATAAAAAATCCGTATTGATCTAGATTTTCCAATTCATTCGTTCAATTCATCCAAATAAAATAAATATAAAATGTGGCATGTAATCAAAATGATTAATCTATGTATGATCATTCGCCAATTTTAATCGTATTTAAATAAAAAAAAATACAGATACAAAAATTAAAACAATCTTGAATAATATAAAATTTCAAATTAAATCAAGTTATTAGTTCGATTCTTTCGATCTGTTCTTTATGTTGCGAAAAAATTCATCGAGGCAATGTAACGATAGTTTTAATAATATTTAACATAAATTGAGATAGAGTAAAAGACACTCGTCGTAATAATCGCTCAAATTCATTAAAATTAGTTTATTCTTTTAAGCAAGAAAAGATTGTAAGTCGGCGGTCATTGAACGTTTATTAACAAATGTTATGTCAAAATAGAATAACGAAACATTAAACGCACTGCCGAATGTCATAATTCCGGAAGACCACGTACATCAAATGTGGAAATATGATTTGATGTAATATAGATATATGTATAAATTATTCGCGCGAGTGAAGATTCGCAAATGAAATTGGTAAATCCGTAGCACGTATAGATACAAGTATAATCCATCCAGAAAGGTGAGAAGCAAAACAAAAAAAAAAACTTATAATTAACAAATTAAAAAAAAAAACATTCGTTTTTGTAGAATGTTAACGATAAAATTCGAGAGAGAGACAGAGAGAGAGAGAGAGAGAGAGAGAGAGAGAGAGAGAGAGAGAGAGAGAGAGAGAGAGAGAGAAACGTAGCTACGTAGAACGTATATTTTAAGTATTCACCGTAATAATATCTGAACTATCTCTGATAGTCTGTTTAGATTGTACGCTGAGTTTGCCAAACTTCGTCGGACTTCAATGACTGGTAAATGGTCGTTCTATAGGCACATAGATTTTTTGGGAGAACAAACAAACACCTCCAAATCTGTATATAAATTCGCACTCGAAATTCCCCGCGATATGGGAAAATTCGATCGATAGTAGTTACTTACTTAGATACTGAAAATATTTCGCGTCCAAGATCGACAATTCGTGATACTTTCGTTACGCGATAGAATCGCGAGTGAACGATTCTTGGCGTTATTCTGAACCATCCTATCAATTTGCGAAGCGAAAAAAGTAATGATGTTATTTTTATAGTTTCTCATATTTGCACGATTGTTACGATGGTTCATACTGTTTGTATCATATTACGCGTAACCCTCCTTCGAGTTGGACAAAAATAAAAAAGATCGCGTACGGATCGGGATTTACATATGAATTTTTTTTTTTCCACGTATAGTGTCCGTTTTTATTTTTAATTTTATTCTTATCACCAATAATACAACCTCGTTTTTCAATTCCACGTATCATCGTTTTATTGTTTTTTATCATTTTGTATTGTCCATAACTTTAATTAATTTCTATGTAAATTACTCCTATGCTTATACGCTTGTTCTTGCGCTCATCTGCATTTAACCATTCAAATTATCTAACAAGGAACGGAAAATTAAAACAGAGAACGGAATGCTTGAGAAACAGATCAGTGTTTTTCCGTTTGTGAAATATAACCAAATTGAATGTAATTCTCGAACTGAATTATATTCGTAGAAATTTTACGAAGTTTTCGTAAGTGATTTATCAATCACTGCCAATAGCTGAATAGTCGAAAATTGGACATTTTGTTCTATGGCAGATGAAAATTATCGACATTATAGAATAACAAAATATTTTGTAGTCACATCGCACTAATCGTCATATCATTAACTTTTAGATCGAAAGATCTAATAAAACGTTCCGAACAAGGCGATTCGACAAGTTTTAATCTTACTTGCATCTTTTTTAGGTCTTACAATTAGGTCTAAATTTAAACACAAAGGCTGATAAGTGATTTAGCATAAATCTTCTTTACGTTTTGTAAATAAAGCGCATGAAAAAAACAGAAATCGTTCGTTCGTAAGCGTTTTCGTAGGCAATAACTTATTTATTATGAGACAAACGCGAGTGATTGTCCATTTTGATCATAATTGAAAAGAAAAATAATGCTAATAAAATTGATGCAGACTAGTAACATACGCATACAGGCGAACACGCGCGCACAAATGTAGATAATTTAAAAGTAATAATTATTATTGTCAAGTACTACATATACATATAAAACGATATACGAAAACGTTACATAATATACGAGTAACGATTATTAATAAAAACAAAGAAAAAGTGACGTTGAAAATTCGTGTATTTTATTAACTTTTTTGACAATGATTTCTGACAATTTAATGAAAGCAAAAAAAAAAAATTATGTACATATTTCCTCTTATCCTATTTCCTTTTATTTTAACTTAAGTTGAAGCAAAATAACAAAGAGGAAAATGGAAAATAATTTTCAGTATCATAAAATTTATATTTAATAAGTTTATAACTCTATTATAACAAAACGTAATATTTTAATAATTACTTATAATTTTGTTTCATCAATAGAATATCAAATTTTATTGATTAAGTTCACATATAATTACCCGCAACCTCCCTTTCCGCAACAAGTGCGCTTAGGTGGTCGATATCCTCTAGAACCATCACCCATTAATGGATTATATTCTGTAATTAGCAAATGTAATAATTGATTGTATGAATTATTGATTTTATTTTTTATATTTTTCATTTAATTTTATCTATATACCTATTTACCTTCTCTTAATGACTTATGTTTCTTCTCTGTAAAAGGAGGTAAATCATTATTTTTTTTTCCTAGTCTAAAATCTAAGACATTGCTGTCCAAAGTCAATTTTGATGTTTCTTTTATCTTTTCTTTCTGCTAAAATATAAAACAAATATTTTTTTTAATAATTAAAAAATATTTCATCATATTTAAAATCAATATTTGTAATTTACTTCTTTTCCTTTTTCTTCTGTTAACATGGCACATTTTTGATAATATTCCTCTTGCATCCTTTGTCTCGAAGCTTCCAAACCTAATAATCTTGCTTGCAAGAGATCTGGATCTATATATAATAATAAGATTAAATATTTTTATATATATTATATTCTTTATATATTTTAGATAATAATATGTATGTTTATTTACTTTTACGATATTTTGCTGCATATTCCAATTCGTCCCTTCTTAATTTCCAATTTAAATATTTCTCTCGAATATAAGGAAATGCAAACCAAAATGAGATTCCAATTGCAATTAAATACCACCCAATAGATGCAATAGCACTCCATACTATGGCAATTTTTAAGATATAATTATATTAAATTATATAATTAAAATATAATTAAAATACTTTAAAAAATTAAAAGATTCAAAGATTAAAATTTATATGAAAATATGTTAACTTGATTAGTTAATTTAATAATTATAATTAATAATTAACAAATTATTTTATATAATTATATTTTTTTATATTTAAGAATATAAGATCAAATATTTAATTAAAATCTTTTTCGACTAAATAAAAAATCTAAATTATTTAATAATAAAATCATTATATAGAATAAATTAAATATAGAATAATTAAATTCTTTTTTTTATTATTAATATTTATTAATAATAAGTGAAATTTAATAAAAAAAAAATCTTAGTCCATGTTTAGGTTATGTTTTTGTATATTTTTTCATATATTTTTCATATATACGTACTTGTTCTAAAATAAGATATTTCAAATTCATTTCCGTTAGAATAATCCATTTTTTACTTCTGCTCCGTAATTTTCTACCTGTGATTTTAATAATAATATATACAGATTTTAAGCTATAGAGATTTTTGAACCAGTTTTAATAAACACTACAATGAAGTGTTTAATAAGTTTGTTTATAATATGAAAATGTTCTTGTTATTATCCAATTATAACTGTACTGTATGTTCACTTGAATTTTATTTAATAAAATCTATAACTGTAATAAAAATTATAATTGTTTATAAATCAACAAGATTGATAATTAAATTATTAGTAATACAATTTAAAAAATTGTTATAAATATATAAAGAGCAAAAAGAATATTGATCACTTAATTTATATATTTTCTATTTCACCTCTTTTAATATTTTATCTATACATAAACCTCATTTGTGATCCAATCATTATTCTAAACGTCATCATGAATCACAAAATGTAATAATAAAACGTAAAAATCGATCGATATATCGAAATATACGTAACAATCAATTAATATATCGAATATCGAAACTTAACCATTTATATTAAAATATACATTTCTAGTTGAAATTTTACAATCATTATATTATTATACATAGAATCTTGTATTAATATAATAATATAATATAAATATCAATAATAATTTTTACTTTTACTTACATTTTAATTTTACTTTACATTGATAAATTTTATATGAAAAAATTTACTATATTAACAAAATTCTAATCTGACTTTTTTTTAATTTTAAATTTTCAATCATAATGTATATATAATAAATTATTATAAAATAAATATATCATATAATACTATATATTTATAATATATCGTACATTGATAATAAATATTATACAATATTTACAATATTAATTAATAAAAATCATAATTTAAAAAATATTATAATGTAATACATTATCCAGTTAACATATTATTAATCAAATTGAATTTTAGTAACCATATTTTTCATTAAGACTTGTTTTTCCATCTCCTGCTTGATCCGATGGAGGAATCCATGTCGAATAATTATCTGTATCTTGATCACAATATATTTTTTGTTGCTTTTGTTGATGTTTCTTTGTTACTTGAGTTTTTTGTGTTTTATGCTTGTGCTGTTCTTCATGTTCCTCAGAACATTCATTTTTAACAGTAACAATAGTATTATTAGACTGTTGCAATTCAACATTTTTGTTACATAATTCTTTATGAAATGAATTAGAAGTTGATTCATCATCACTATCAACTTCTTCTATACATTCTGTTTCCACTGTTATGTTTTCTACATGTAATTTATTAAGTGTATTTTCATGTTGATTTGTTTGTTTTTCCTATATAATTATTTTATTTAAATTAATAATAAATAATATAAATAGAAGTGTGTATGTATATATATATAATAAAAAATAATACTAAATGAAATTGAAAATAAATATTTGTTTACCTTTTTACGACGAATTAATGAATTGTGATGAAGTTTCTTTGTTTCAGAGGGTATTTTTTTTATAACAGTCATATTTGCATCTGTATTATGATTCATATTAGAATAAGAAAGAATGGGTAAATTTGCTGGCTGTGTCAAGTTTAATAATTTAATTAAATTTGATTCTTCTTTTTGAAGACTTTGTAATTCCAACTTCATTTTAGCAATATCATTTTTAGTTAAAGCAAACGAATTTAAACTTGACATAAAAGCATCTAATGCATCCTCTTCAGTTGTATCAATTTTTGTAGTATTTACATTTTGCCAATTTTGAATTGAAGTTGATAAATGTGTTATTTTTTCTTTAACTTCCTTATGCTTTTTAAGCTACAATACAATAAAATTTTTGTTTTTATATTTTTAAATTATAAAATAGAAAATAATGCAATTCAACTCACTAATGAATCATATGTTTCTACTTTTTGCTCTAATTTTCCAGCTAATCGCATTCTCTGTTCACGTTTTTTTTCTATTGATCCAGTTCTATCTAAAAAATTATCTTCATCCGAATCATAATAATCTTCTGCTTCCCAATTTCTTGTTTTCCTTTTTCTTGCTTCTAATTGAATTAATCAAAATGAAATAAGAAAAAATTATAAGTTTTTTCATAAGTTATTTTTAAGTTATGTTTCAATAACAAATAATACACAAAGAAAAAATAATAAATTATTAATAAAGATATTAATTTATAATAAATTATTATAAAAATTATATAATATTGTTCTTACCATGATTTGCTTGCCTTAATAATCCATATCTGTCCAATATTTTACAGGCTTCGAGTGCACATTGTATAACTGCTTCTTTCTTCTTACCTTTAACAAGAGCTTCTGCTCTCATTGAATGGCCAACAATATCTTCAGTAGGAAGACTAAATATTTTCCATATTTTATTTAACATATTTTTATAAATATAATTAAAAATATATAAATTATATATATATATATATATATATATATATATATATAAAACACTTACTCTATCCAACATAGAAATTGTCCAAATCCTTTTTCTTCTACTTGATAATGAAGATCATACCCTTCTCTTTCAAACCATCCCCTTAGAGTTTTTTTAGGATCTTCTAAAATTAAATCATCATCTGCAAATGAAGCATAAGGATTTTCTTGTAAATCTGTTTCTTCCTCTGCATCTTCTCCCATTCCCCAATCAATGCCTTCACTTTCTTTATCTTCAATGGATTCCTCAGCTTTCTCTTTTTCATGATATCTTTGCAATTGAGATGCTCTCATTTCCTGAAATATTTTTTGTTTTATTTTATATTTATTTTCAAAATAAACAATTAAAAAACATTAAAAAAATAAATCTTTAATTTAATTAAAGTTTGATTCAGAATATTGTTTTATTTCAATTTTTTTTTTTTTTTTTTTTTGCTTAATTTGATAATTACAGACATTGATAAAGACAGACAAAATATAACGATTTTTAATATTTATTTATTTAATTAATTTATTTAAAATTTATTTATTTAATTATTTAAAATATGTTAAAGTTTTGCAGTACTTTATTATACAAACTTTATTATACTTTATTATATTTAAATTTATCTTTTAGGTATTAGAGATTTTTAGAATTCACAGAATGCAAGAATAAAATATAAGGCAACCTTTGAATGAAATTATAATGATAAATTACAATGATTAAAGTTATTGTTGCAATGATAATGATATTAGTTTCATATTTTATATCTATTGAAGATATAATTAAAAATATATACTTTAAATTCATTAAAATGACAAAATCAGTGAAGTACCATACTTTCTATGTAATTACTCATTTTTTCTATAATTTGATTCTTGACGACAATTAATTATTTAAACATAAAAAAATCATATTCATGATTTTTCCAAGTAATTGCTGTTTCTTTAGAATTTGGCAAATTGAATAAATTGTAATTATAAAAAAATTATATTCAAAAGTAAATATTCATAAATAAATATTTTCAAAAAAATACTCACAGAAAACTATTCTTTCAAGAAATTGTATGCTAATATCATTTATGCCATTTAGAATCTGCTTTAAACTTTATATCATCACTAACATTTTAAAAATTTATTTTCTATGCATGAAATATTATATATTATCACATTATATAAAACAAAAAAAATATAAATAAAAATTTTGGATTAATTTAACTATATAATAAAATTAAACTAAACTTTAACAAAATATAATTTTTAAATAAATATATTTCAATATTAAAATCTATTATATTTCATAATATTTATTAATAATTAGATTATGTAAAAAAAATTTAAAAAAAATAATATGAATCAAAATTTAGTCTTTAAATTAAATAATAAATACCTTTAGTTCTGTCAAGCTATATTGAGATTCTTCTTCTACATCTTCTGGTGGAGCTTGTAAAATATATTTTCTTTGACTACAACCAAATCTGAGCATATGACCTCCACGTATTCTTACATAAATATTAGGTTTTATACGACTTCCATTCCAAAAAGTACCATGAGTACTTCCTAAGTCATATACATAAAAACCTTTATCATTGTCTTTGTCTTCTTCTAATCTATATTGCAAAATTGCATGATATCTTGAAATAGTAGGATGTGCAAGTGATAAATGACACGAAGGTAAACGTCCAATAACATAAAAACTTCGTTCATTGAGTGAAATTGTTTCAACAATGACACCAGATTTTAGTACTTCCATTTTATACTTTTCTTTTGGCTTTCCTCCCCATGGTGGTTCTATATATGAACAATCTTGTAAATGTTCTTGAGATTTGTCATGATTTGAATGATTTTCATCATTATTTTCACGTAAACATGTATCTGTTGAAAGAGATGTTTTTGAAATTTTATGTATCGATCCAAAACGTTTCGGACCAATTAATACAGTTGGTTTCTTAAAAGTTACGATATTATCTTTTATTTGTATCTTTGTATCTTTTTCCGATGTATCAGAAGAAACAGACATTTTATTAACAGATATTTTTTCATTGTTTATGTCATTTTGTATATTTTCTTCACCATCGTTTAAACAATTCCTTGATTCAAACTTGTTTGATCCAGTTTCCATTTTTATTTTACATAAGAAACAAAAAAGAGGCAAATATTAAAATTTTTAAAAAATTATCAAATTTTTAAAATGCATAAGAATTTTCCTAACCAAATTTTAAATTTATAAGATTTAAACTATCCTTCAACTATGTATAATCATAGATTAAATATAAAATAGAAAATGTACTTTAGAGAAAATAATGCGATTACTGTGCCATCTAAGTTATTTAATTTTAACTTTATGGATGTACGTAATGAATTCTTCTTCATGATCTCATGATATTTAATAATTCTAGGATATATTTTTTTTTAAATTTCAAAATTTCAATATGGATAAGAATTAAATAATAAATATTTAATATTTTTACTTTAAAAATTATTTTTAAAATTAGAAATATTTATAATTGAATATTTATAATCGAATTTCGATAATTTGAGTTTCATCTTGAAAAGAATTGACTTTTTAGAGATTTTGATGTATCGAAATTTTTGAATAAAAGAAATTTATTAAATTTAACAAACGAAGATTCGTACAAAATCTTTATATATAAATTAATAATTTTTTGATTATGGTTTATGATTATGGTAAGAAGAGGTATTTCAAACTTTGAATATAAATTATTTATTGCATAAACATATAAATATGTTTATAAATATATAATAATATAATTATAAAATTGACATAAAAAAACTTTCATAGATGTGCATGTGGTCAAAAAGCAAAAAGTAGAGATATTGGCTTGTGTTATTTATTTTTCGTTTTGAATAATTGATTTTTAATATCTTGTGACATATAATTATAATTTTTGAATTACAAAGGTAATGATAATAAAAATTTGACTTGTATAGATAAATTTATATAGATAAATAAAATTGAGAAATAATAATATATATAAATATGTAAATAATCGAATTAAAGATTTATTTCTACTTTAGTAATTTTGGCAATAAAATGAAATGGACGAAAATTTTAGATAGAGATTCAAAATTTCAGATTATATTTTATTATCTGTACATTAAATATATTCATTAATTTTTTAATTTTTTATTAATTAATTTCAATTAATTTTTCCTTTCAATAATTATCAATTAGTTTTTTTTAGAACATATTATTACTAATGTTATAAATTAATTATAAATATTCTATATATACTTTTCTTATACTTTTCTTATTCTATATAGACTTTGGTAATAAAAATTGTTTTTGGAGCAAATTTTTGTTAATACTGTTCATTTAAAAAATGAAACAAATAAGATATGAATTTAATATTATTTTGAATTTAAAAAAAAAGAATTTTAAAAATAATTATATAAAATTTTAATTGTGAAATAAATTTTTTATATAATAAATTAATAATGAATTTTATATAAACAAGAAGCAATAGCAACATATTTTCTATAATATCCCAAAAAAACTTAAAGAAAAGTATTTTGAAATTCTTACAAAATTCTGATGTTTCAATATGATTATAGAAATGTGAAGATATCTATGATTTATAAATATATAAAATTTGTAATAATATCTTCATAACAACCAAAGCAAGATTATTATTATTATTACTAGACATAAGATATCATAATTTCATATGTTAAAAAATAAAGAATAGGAAATAAAGAGAAATAAAAGATAAAATAGAAATAATTGCAATGTGTTTATTTAAATATATTTTATTTATTATAATAAAATAAAATATTTTACTTATTATAATATAATAAATAATAATAAGTTAAATATATTTTAATTATTATAATATTAAAAATTAAACAATAATAAATGTTTATATATAAGTTTTGATAATACAATGATTGAATTAAATTTTACTAATACTGTTAATTTAGAAAAGAAAATAAATAAAACATATATCTAATACTGCATCATTTTGAATTAAAAAAAAAATATTTAAATATATTTTTTTGAATTACGGAATAAACTTATGAATTAATAATGAATTTTATATAGGTTTTATATAAATAACAACATATTTTCTGCAATATTAAAGAACATTTTAATATTCTTCAAAATTTTAATTTCATAATATAATTGCAGAAATACAAAAATATTTACAAGAAAAATATATTTTATAATAGCATTTTCATAGTAATATTGTTAAACATAACATATCAAAACTTCATACAGTGAATATGAAAAACTTAAAAAGAAAGGAAAAAAAAAGATATAGTAAAAGAAATATTTTTTAAAAAGAATATTTTTTAAGAAGAATATATTGCTATATTATTAGAAATTAACTAATAATAAATAATTTGTATATAAATTTTGATAGGAATGTGATATTATTGTTGATCTAAATTAATAAAAAAATTTAGAAGCAAGGAAGCAAATAAGATATCTGTTTAAAACTATTATATCATTTTGATTTTAAGAGAAATGATTTTTAAAATAATTTCATTTTTTGAATTATAAAATAAATTATAAAACAATAATTTTGTATAAATAAAAAGCAATAGCAATATCATTTTTCCAATTTCAAAGGCAAAGAAATTTAAAAGAAATTTAATACGTTATTTTTATCATAAAATACAATATTTATGCTTTCAAGATTTCAAATTTACAATATGGTAAAATATTTATAAAAACATTTACAAAGAAAAAAAATGTAAAACTTGTAATATGCCCAATAGCAAATTATATAAACAGTTAGAAAAAATTAGTCTTTCTTGAATGCCAAGAAAAAAAATACAGATTCCAATAGATTCCTTAATAATTTCTTTAATTTGAATAATATAATTTATATAATATATATATATATATATATATAACCAATAGCAAATTAATTTCAAAACCAAATTGCATTTAATATAATAATTTTTTTCTATAAAAATCAAGTTAATATTGCTCAATATATAATGAATATTTCATGGTTATATTCTAGATAGTTGAATTTTATATTTATTAATGTATATGATAAAAAATCATTATTCATATATATACATATTCATTGATAATTCAGAAATGAAAAATGTAAACATATATACATCTTTATTGGAGCAATTTACATATGCTTGAAAATAAATATAATTATATCCATAAGTTTGAACAAAAAAATCACAGCAAAAGCAATAATTCTTAAAATGATAATAGATATAATCAACCAATATATAAAACTATATTATCTGAACTAATTCTCTTAGAACAATCCAATTAAACTAAAAAGATCAATCAATAAATATTTAAAAAAAAAAACAAAACAAATAATAATAAAAACTTGAATAATAATCTATATTATCATATTTTTACACAAAGAAATGATGAAAACTGGCAATTATCAGATAACTAGAAAACTATAGAATAAAATATTCTTAATAGACTTAGATTAACATTAAAAAAACCAAATATAGTAAGATATAAATACTATCTATATAAAGAAGAAACTTTTGAAAGAAACAAATATTTTAGTCTATATTATGATAGTAATAAAAAATTATGATTCTATTCGATCATACTTATGATTTGTTATCAATCTCAACTTCTCAAAACATACTAAATTATAAGTAAATAAATATAAAAATAACTATTAGCAGTTTTTCTATCAAGAATTGAATAACAAAGGAATAAGAAAATATATGTATAAATGTGAAGCATTCTTCGGAATATTCATTATATATAGAATATTCACTATATAGAATATAGTAGTTAAAAAGTGATTAAAAAATTATATTTTTAAAATAATCAAGTTTTACTTTCTTAAGAAAATTGAATTTACTTTCTTAAACTCATATATATTAAAAATAATATTGGAATTCCTCAAATCAAATATTCTATCATAACATTTTTTCTAATATAAAAAGAATAAAAAAAAAAAAAAATATTAAAACATATAAATCGTAAAAATAAGAATTTTATCATTATTAAAAAAGATAGCTCAATACTCTACATATAAGCCTGCGTTTTAAGTACAAAACTTCACATCAAATTTAAAGCATATTTCATCACTGAAAAATTAGACTATATTTTGTATATTATAATATGTTAGAATATAAGTAGTATAGATGTATATGTATATAATAAGTATGACATACACAATTATATAGTATGTATATTCATTATATTTTATACAATATAAGTCATACTAAAAATCAAAAGCATTTAAAGCCTTTGTATTTGTAAATAAAAAAAAATATTCTCTTTCTTAACGACTTAATATTCTAGTTTAGTTTTTCCTTTTTATTATTCTTAAATTAGAGTGAGATGTCAAATTGAAGATCTAAAGCCTTTGTTTGGTTGTCTGTTTCAAATTCAGTTATGACTAACTAATAAGAAAGCTTGTTGAGGCCGCCATGTTCCAATTCTCGCATCTATATAATGTCCTTCGTTCTTGACCGTTATAGTTAAGAGCACGTTAACAGGAAGGTAAGGATGAAAAAAACAATTTCAAATATAATTTAAATATTTTAAAATTGATTAAAATTGTTAAACAAATTTATTATATTTAATATAATATAAAAAAAGAACATACTAATATGATTTCAAATGCTCATTAATGTAAAAATATATCTATCTAGATTATCAAATTCTTGATAAAATGATATTTTAGTTTCTATACTTTTTATATAAATGTAATAATATAATAAGTTTTATTACATTATTAAATATATATGTAATAATGTGTCTTATTTTAATTTGAAATCATATTTTGTCATAACTTATCATAACCTTTTATATTTAGTGTTTTTTGTGATACAATTATACACATGTGAGATACTTTTTTATCTTACAGTTAAGATTTTCAGAAATCTAATAAAATAAATAACAAATGGTTCAAATCATAGAGCAAGAATTCTCAAGAACTTTATATTATAGTGTTATTTTATTATTATGTACTAACATACTGTTACTACATTTCACAGTAAGTATATTATTTGTGTTAAAAAAATTCTAATTCTTCTTAATTTCATTGTAGTTGATAGTATGTTTTAAAATATGCTGTAATATAAAAATGCTTCAATTCTGCAATAATTAATTATATCTTGCAGTCTTGTGGTTTAATGTTCATAATTTTATAATTGTTAATAATGTTCATAATTGACTATAATTTTTTTGTTTTGGAATTTGTTTTGAACAATTTAGAAAATGAAGTATTGTGAATATATTTATTTATTTTTATTTTCTTTTTTATCTCAAGTGATTAACATAAAAGTTTCATGTAAAAAAAAGCTAAATAACATGTTTAAAATTAAATTTGTTTATATTAAAATAATCTTACAAAAAAATATTTTTCTGTATTTTTAAAAATTTTAAAAACAAATTATATAAAAATTTTTATAGGAAAAATAAAAAGCTATGAGAAAATTAATTTTTCAATTTAATTTTAAATATATAAATTTAAAGATATAAGAAAATATATATTTAAGAAAAAAATTATGAAACATTTATTAAGCAATTAATAGACAAAATATTTTTATTTAAGTATTATAGTTTAATTGACAGTAATATGTATTTTTAGTAAAGTACTAATAAATCAATCATTTTTAAAATAATTTAATTTTTTTCATAGTTCATATGAAATAGAGTATTATTATAAATAAAGTATTACATTTTTTCTTTTTTTAAAAATTTTCTTTTTATAAAAATTTATTCATTTTGAAATAAATTATTTTTTTGGTATATGTATAAAATATTCAAAATTTTAACATATTATATATAAAAATATAAAAATATAATAAAAAATAAAAAAAAATATTAATAAAAATAAAAAAAATATTAGTTTGATTTTAATGCTTGTGTAATTATTCTTGGATATAATGTTCTATACATGCAATTATTTCATAGTAATATTTTATTGTCATGAAAATATACAATATTTATATAATCAAAAAATGGAACACAAAAAAAAAGAAAAGAAAATAAATATTCTATTTTTAAAAAATTATTCTATTCGCCATCATTTAATTTATTTTTTTAATCCTTAATTATACATATATTAATGAAAAAGTATATCTTATTTAATATTTATAAATTCAGTTATATATTTAAATAACAAATTAAATTAAATAATATTTTTTTTAATAAAGTTAATAAATGTTTTCTACTTATATGTTAACAAATTAATTAAATATAGAAATGAATATGATTATAAAAAAAAATAAATTTAATTTAACTTAAAAATATCTAGATATCTCGTTTAGATATAATTCGATTCGTTTATTACAAATTTAGATTAACTTATTGATGAGTAATGATTTCACGAATTTTGATGATTTTTAAATATATTATAAAGGATAAAATTTAAAATTTTTTGCATATAATCAGCAATCGATTTTAACTCTCGAAATATTTGTAAAAAAATATGCAAAGAAAATATTGTTTTTTTTTATTCCGTTACAACAAACGGAAAGCAAATGAATTTTATTTTTTTAATGTTTGTATTATCAATATAAATTCCAATAATATTATTTACTGATAAATCATATTTAATTATTGAATGCTCAAATTATTTATATAAATATTCTACTATGTTTTCTCTCATTTTAAAAAAATTCAATATTTTGAATTTTTCCTTCATTTATATATAGAGATATAATATAATAATCTTTATAAAATATAGAGATTTTTGATTTCAGAAACATCAATGCTTTCATTTACAGAATGGAATGAAAACATTCTATTTCGCAACAAAAGTATAATTTTATTAACTATTATTTTATTAATAACATTTTTTTCAATTGTTATAACTTTCATTTTTTAAAGTACATTTTTTCAGGATTTCTGAATAAATGCTATTATTTGTAACACTTTATGATACCTTAATATAGAAATATAGAAATATACTATGCTTTATTATTTCAATATTATATTATATGTATAATATATCTTTTATTTTTTTGTTATTTTATTCTATTTAAAAAATTTTAGTTCTCTTTTTTTTTTATTTTGAACAGATTCTCTATAATTCATATTAGTTGGATTGTAGTATTTATATGTTTTAGCTATATGCTAGTTCAGTCTTATTTATTTATAATACTTTTTTTTGCAAAACATTTCATCTTATGTAGAGTTTCATCACATTTTGCAAGTTATTGAATTGATTTGAATATAAATTTTTTAAAAGCAGGATGAACAAAATTCTTGAATATCTTTTTTTGTATTATCTTATTATTATTATTTTCTGTTTATAAAATAAAAATGATTAATTGATTTTAAATATGACAAAATTAAATCGTTTAATCTAAATTTGAAAAAGTTATTCTTCATTAAACGATTATTAATTCATTTCTTATCTTGTTTTTTTTTTTTTAAATTTATTTAGTTGATGTATGACTGAAATATAATATTCAAAATATTTTATCTGATTCTTAATTCATTTTGTGGTTAATAATCAATAACTGCTAATAATTAAAAAAAAATCGTATAATTGTTTTCAAACCTATTAGTTTAGAATTCCTGAAAATATATTTTAAATTCAAATTAAATCATTCAAAATTAAGTCAAGCACCAACTAGATCGCATCATTATTAAGTAATAATTCACTGATATTACTATTGACTGCCTCTATTACATTTATCCGAAATTCCTTAAATTTCTCTTAATAACATTATTCACATTCCATTTTATTCATATTCATATATTCTGATAGAGAACTAATGAAACATTTTCAGATTTTCTGATTGAGATCAGGAAATCATTTTAGAAACGTATTCAGTATAGCTTAATCATTATATAGTATAATTTAATTTCTTTCTTATTGAATTCATGATTCAATCTTTCAGTTAAATTAGATGTTATAGATTTTATGCATTCGCATATCGGTGTAAAATTAAATTTTTGTAATTTTTTAATATAAATTTTGAATTTTTTTTTCATTGTTCATACTTGGCAATAAAATACGTTTTTTCTTTTGGATGCTATATTGATATCAATTTGTTTCTGCAGCTTCTAATAATGCTATTTTGTTCATAATTTTTTTTATATGTATTATTTTTTCATTTTAAGCATGATTATAAAAAAATGTTTTAAACTTATTACTTACATGTTTATTATATATATATTTTTATGATGGATTATATATATATATCATATAAAAAATCTAAACTCATCTAACTCAATAATTAAGAAATGATGATTTATTTATTTTCTTAATAATGGTGATAATATTTTATTATACAAATGTAAATATAAATTCTGAAATTATGTTATTTATTATATTATATTATATTAACATATTGTATTTCATTACTTTTTAGTAAAATATCAGTAAATTGTAATATAAAAAGTTTTTGGGGCTATTTTTATTACAATTTTTATTAGATATAACTTATTTGATTTTTCATTTAAAAATAAAAACAATTTTAATACATTTTGTATGTAAAGGCTATATTGGTGGCTTGTATCTCTTTTCTTTTTTTTAAAAGAGTCATAAGAGAACATTCTTATCATAAAATTAATTTTTCAAAATTGAAGTTTGAAAACATATTTTTAGAATATTTTATAAAACTTATTTATTCTTTCTCTAATAAAATTGCATTTCAAATATTTTTTTTAATAATAATATTTTATTTTTTTGATAAATTGATATTTAATGTAACAATTTGTTATACAATATTGTTATTTTTTATACAATAGAAATTTTTTATACAATATTGTTAAAAGATAAAAATTATGACTTGTCATCATATTCACAATTTAATTAATTTAAATATGATATGTAAATTTGTGTCAATTAATTAGTATTTTGAAATTCATAAAACGTAAAAAATAATATTCGATAATAATTTTTATAATAGTGATTAGAGTTCAGAAATCAATTAGAAATATAATACAATTTAGGATAATATTATATAATATTATTATTTATATATAATATTAATTATATATAATATTAATTAATATTTATATATAATATTATTATTTAAAAATGAAAAATAAATAAAAATAATATTCTCAAATATTATTATTGACATATATAAATTTCAAATTTGAAAAAATCATATTAAATATCAATTTATATTAAAAAAAATAACATATTTGAAATTCTGTTATTGGTATATAATGTTGAATGAATTCATGTCTATTTCACATTAGTTACAGATATGCTACTTGTATATGTTTGATTTTACTCTAGTTATAAATAATCATTCAGGAAAGATTGAAAATCTTATGGAATTCTGTTTCACAAAATTGCTGATTGTGCATTATTTTTAAATGTTCTTAGTATAAAAAATATTTGTTTTATAAAAAAATTTCTCTAAGATTATTACAAATTTTATATAGAATAATATGTAAATTAAAGAAAAAAATTATTAAAATATTAATAAAAAATTCAAAACTTTTAATATAATGCATAAAAATTTCCTTGACTGAATTTCTTATTCAAAATTACAAAAATTAAAAAAAAAAGTTTTAACATCTAGTTTTCAAGATATTTCAAAAAATATGTTTTCAATCAAGATTAATTTCATCTTCATAATGGATGTCAGCAGATAAAAAAAAATATTGTGTCAAATATTTTTTTTTTAGAACTGTTTTTTATATGCGTGGTAGAGGTTCTTGATTGTTTTTTTGTTAGAATATTATGAAATAGTATTTGATACATAAGTTTGTAAAGAAAATGATATTTTCCACATTTCAGACGTATGATCGAAATTGGAATTTATATCAATTGTAATCAATATTTCTAATGATAAATTTTTCTCTAAGATTTTTTTTCATGTTTATAGCAATATAGTTATTAGTTTAAATACTTTATTGGATTATATTGTGGTTATATTTTGCATAAATAATAGTTGCTTTGCGATTTGTAATAAATAATTATGACATATAATTTTAAAAATATTAATATAGAATTATTATCTTGAGTTTCTGAATTAATATCATTTTTGTTTTCCCCAATAATTTTTTGATTATTATTGCTTTATTCACCTTCAGTAATAATTTAATTAAAGTAAAAAATTTTATCATTCAATGATTTTTTCTGTAATTGTGAAATCCAATTTTCATCCTCGTTAATTCAGATAATTCATTTTTAAAAAAATCTTTTCAGTAATATATCCAAATATATTTTTTGTCTATCATAAATAATTTAAAATAATATTATATATAATTTTGATATGATACATGTAATATTTTATAATTAAATTTATTTATATATATAATTATAATATTAAATTCATTTCAATTGTTTTCACATAAAATATATAACTTTGAAAATTCTTTTGCTGATAATTTTTACATTATCTAAATTTCTAGAAAATTATTTTTTCTTAAACTATTGTATGTTTCTCTGTATCTTAATTGAAAAGAATCATATACCGTTTATATAAAATATTAAATTTTTATTATATCATTTTTTTAAAATTAAAAAATTAGAAAATTAGATTTAGCAGAAAACTAATTTGTATAATGTATATATGTTTATTGATAATCAATTATATCAATTATTGATAATCAATTTCAGTAATAAGAATATATAATAATTTATATAATTTTTTGCATAAATTGTTAAAATACGAATTACATAAATGAAAAATTAAAAGTTTTGAAAAAATATGAAAATGAAATAATTACTCCATATTTGTAAAGATTACATTCTAGATAACCGTTAATTATCAAGCAAACGATAAAAATTTCGGTTGCTAATACACGACTTTAAAAATTAGTAATTTTGAGGTGAGCGTGGCGAGGTTTTTTTAAAAACAGAGATAGATGCAAAGAAAACAAATTTTACATGTATTTTTATGTTGTTTTGCTTCGTATATTTAGAACAAATTTTACACATCTTTTTTTTTGCAATGTCAGTTCAATCCTGTCTATGTACATTTTTTGTAATATACATTTCAGAATCAATACATATATGATTTGTAAAATTTTATCCCAAATTTTACTATTTTACATAGATTATTTATTTTAGATTGATTAAATTTATAAAATTTATTAATCCGTTGTTGTAATTGTTCTTTATATTTTATTACGAATCTACTGGTATTTATGTAATCATTGGATATGTAAATTATTTATTTTATTTTACTGTTAGCCATCTGAACAATATAAAAATCTCGAAATTTGTCGAAATTCATTATTCTTTCAAATATCAGTATTTTTATTATTGTTCTTTTCAATACATTTAGATATTTGATTTTTTTATTTGTGTCATCAAAATAAGTTCGAAATCTTTATCTTTATCTTTATTTTTTTGCAAGTAATTAAGTGTCAAATATCATTTAATTTCTTTTTATTTTCTCATAGTTCATAATGTGTTCATAACAATTTGTTTGAATAATAATTATTTTCTAAAATTTATGTCAAATATATAGAAATTGTCAAATATAATAGAAAATAATAATATCTTAATAATTCTGAGTTCTTATTGAACTTAAAACAGAATTTAAAACAGAAGCTTTAATATTATAATATATTTGAATTATATAATTAGTTTGATTTTATATATATATATATTTTTTACTCTTATTATTTTTTATAATTAATTTTTTATAATAATTATTTCATGCGATTTCTTATTGCCAAAGACATATCGTTATCATTAGAATTATTATTATTGCTTATTTTATTAAATACTGAAAAAAATTTATATAGTTTTCTTATTAATAGTAAAACAAAATTGGATTTTAGTAATTCATGTTTAATGTTTGAAATTGATATTAACAAGAAAATACATTCATGATATATTTTGTACATTATATATGATATAATTTTGTATGTTCAACTTACAATTATTTCAATATCCTTTTGTTTATATAAAGTTAAAAATAAATAATGAAAATATGAGAATTCGTCCTTTCTCATTTTACGACTTTAAACCTAAAAATATTACAATAAATATTTCAAAACACATATATATTATGTATAGAGAAAATTATATTAATGAAAGAATTGTATAGAAATGATTACGTGGACAACTGGCAACTCTCTACGTCTTAATTTTTGTCATACATTCCCTAAAGTGTAGAAGAAAAAAAAATTTAAATATTAGATTGTGTCTGTGTGTGTGTATATATATATATATATATATATATATGTATATGAATATGTACAAAATTATTTGAGATAATTAATAGTGAGAGAATTGGCATTTTATATAATAATATGAAACAATGGTTGAAAAAAAATTGTCTATATGAATTCTAATAAGATTCATGTGACATGTTTCGAAAAAGAAATTGTTTAGAAGAAAAACTATTATAGCTCTTCTGACAAACGAAGAAAGACACACAGTTGACTCGTAAACTTAGTTTATTATAGAGTTACAGTCTTTTTTTTGTGCTCCTTATTATTCTCTTATATAAGAGGAAACTAAGAATGTATATTATTGTGTATACATATTCGCAAAACAAAGTAATAGAATATGGAATGGTTAATAGCAGAGGAATAATGGTAATAAAGATCGTGAAACAACAATAAGAAAAAATTGTTCACGCTTCCTATAAAATAAGCCAATTAGTGATTTTCATTCTTTTCTTATTTTTATTCTTGAAATAAGGATAGAAGGTTAATAATCTATATATATATATATATATATATATATATATATATTCACAATCATATAGTTAATATGGCATATAAGGAGAATATGAAATAATTAACAAGGGAATCAATACATTAATAGTAGAAATCATAAAGTGATGGTGAGGGAAAAGTTGTCCAAGCTTATTGTAATTATAACTTATTGTAATGTTAGAGTAATATCTTACGTTATTTTTTGCTAAAAAAATAAAGGATATTGAATGAGAAGTTTTGTCTTATCTTCTTTACAATTCTGATTCATTATGTGATTATCATTTTTTTTTGCAAATAAAAATTTTAAAAAGCGTTAATGATGTGAAATCAATAATTGATTCATTCTTTCCGTATATTCTCTTTAAATTTTTTACAAAAAAGGAATATATAAATTTGATGTATTTAAAGAATTATAGAAATAATTAAAAATTATTTCAAATTAGATAAGAAAGTTCCAATATTTGAAATTTGATTTAGAAATCTATACGAATTTTTTCCAGTATCTAATATTTCGCTGTCCGAATAATATTTTGAGTTTTAAAGTATTACTAATATTTTTTGTTATTTCTTATTTTTTATTTTCTCTCGTTTTTTTTAACTTTTTATAATTTATTTAAATTTTATTTGAAAAATTGAAGTATAAAATAATATTGAATGTTTGTTTTGTAACGTTAATTATGAAAACCATTATAAATTTTTGTGACATGATGATATAATTGACCATGATTGTAACTGACAATGAGTTTCTTTTTTTTTTTATTTCTCCTACTGCTGTTTTTAAGTTTTAGATTTTTCAAGTTTTAATTTTTATTTCCCTACTATTTTCATTATAAAAATATCTATTACTTAATATATAATTCAAAATTGTGATCATGACTTATATTCAAGGACTTTTTCATGAGTTATATTCAATATAATAATTTATTTCAAGGAGTTATTTTTTAAAAATTTTTTATCAAAATTTTAATTATTATGAATTTTATATTATAATAGTAGATTTATAGTTCATTTGTACCAAAAGATAGCAAACAAATTGATAAACGGAAAATCTTCATTTGTTCCGTTTGAATATATTACTTATTATGTCAATAATAACTTGTTGACATAATAATAGATTCTTATAAAGATTTGTCAATAAGTAATATTCTCCTTATGAATTTACGCTAATATTTTGAAGTCATCGTTATTACATCGTCCTGATTATATTCAATATTCATTTGTTTTTTTCGTCAAATAATTTAATTTTACACGATTATTCGATCAATTATGAAAATACATGTGACGCAAATTAAGAGTATTAAATAATCAGATAATAATTCATATTTTTTGTACTTGTTATCTTTTCATAGAAAAGCAATATATGGTTTAAAATTATATATTATATTTATAATACAATGAAACAATAAAGATACATATATTGATATTCATAAGACTAGAATTCAAAACCCATGTTTCAATAATTTTCAATAATGAATATTTACAGTTTTGAATTTTTGAATTTTATCTTCAGAATAAATCTTTTATCTATAAAATTATCGAATAATATCGATATAATATTTTGAAGCCTTAAAGTATTGTTAATTGTTTTTTGTTATCAATTCTTTTTTAGATTTCTAAAATACTAAACTTGAAAAATTGTTTTTTATCTTTTTTTCTTACAAATTTTAAAAACATAACGCATTTCTGTATTTCAATTATCAATTTATTTTTATATTTTTATTGTATTATATATATTTATCATTTTTAAATTATTTTCGTTTTTATTATTTCATAGTGATAATAATAATTCAATTAATCGGAATATTAAATTATCTAAAATATCGTCTTTATTCCGAAAATGCTAAAATAATCGGAATTTTATTATATCGAGATCTAATAGGTTGATAATTGTGTCTTAAAAAAAATATTATTGCATTGTGAGTTTCTTAAAACTATGTTTAAATTTATTTATTATTATTATTTAGCTGTATATTTGTGCTGCGAAATTCATTTATTGACAGTTATTATTATTTTATTTTAAACAAAATACATAAAACTTCGTTTCCTCCTTGATTTGAACTTAGTTAATCGTCTCAACATCGAAATAAATGCTGAGAAGATTCATATATAAACATAACCATCCAATAGAAACAATAAGTGTAACAGAAAACAAAATACTTTTTTTTGCTAGATGTATAATTATGATTTTTTTGAATTGCATGATTATTATGTCATGAATTTTTATAAATTTGTAATTTTGATTAATGAATAGAGTCTATCAAAATTAAGTGATATAAATTAATGAAAATGCGAATTGATTTCATTATTATATTTTTAATTCTAGCTCAAATAGTGACTACTTTGCTAGAATATGGTGACTATTCGAAAAAATGTTAGTTTGTTAAAGAGAGACATCTTGAGGGTCACCACTCTATCATGTGTTTGTAGCATGCTTTAAATCAACGATATACATAAAGCCACGAAGATTTCTTTAAAAAAGAAAAGTTATTCTGTAATTTTCCTTTAGAAAAAGCCACTTTTCTGAATCAGTACGAATATGATATAGATTGAATTAAGCGATATAAATTAACAAACAAAATTCATATTTCATGAAAAAGAAAAAAAAAGAACAATTGAATTATTATTTTCTTTGGTCAAAATTTTCAAAATATTTTTTTGAAATATACAACAAAATATACAAATATATAAAATATACAAAATCGACCGGTTAAAGTTCTATACAATAGAATTCCAATTATTTGGCATGAATGATAATATGAAGTAATAATAATGACTAAAACGAATAAAAATAACTTAAAAAACGATAAATACATAATAATAATATTAATGCAATTTATAATATTAATAATAAGTATTAGTAATAAAATATTATATGAAATATAACATAAAATAAAATGTAATATAAAACATAATATAACACATAATATAACATAATATAACACATAAAATAAATTATGTGTTTCTATTGTTTAAATATTAATAAATTTGCTAGAAAATACAATGCAATAAAACAGGAGACATTTTCAGTATTGCATAATGTCTTTTGAAACAATATTTATATGCCAATTTTTGATATGATGATAACATCATATTCTTATTTTATTGCCTTTTTTCAAAATACAATCTATGAACAATTGAAAAAAAAATTATGCAATTATACATTTCTTATCGGACTTCGAATTATACAGTCTCTTTAGACTGAATTAGAGTTACATTAGAATCAGATGAAATGTTTAAAAGAATTTGTGTTTTATAATGTTCGTATATAAGCGTATCATTAATATATAGTTAAAATTAGTTATGATTTTTGATATTTACGTGTATATACGATACATACATTATAAAATTTATGAATTCAATTTATTTAGTATATAGAATAATCAATTATGAATCAATTATTTAGTATCGATGTTACTGCTGTATGTCCATAATTTTTTTTATTTCTTTTTATGAAAAATATGAATCGCGATAATTGCCGAAAGAAATTGAGGTAAATGTGTTGATTAATTAAAATTTCAAATAATTTCAGATAATTGGAATTCGGTTATGAGTATTTATATTTTAAATCCATGCTCTTTTTAGTTATACAAAACATATATATCATCGAAGATTGACTTATACTTCGATCATCTGTTACTTCATCAATTTGATTGGAACGAAAAAACAATAGAATCGTTTTAGAAGTATCTGAGAATATAAATAAATTTTTTAAATTATAGAATAAATGTGCTGGATTTCATTTGAAGAATGGTATACCAAGATACCATTATTCAATCTGCATAACTTATTTATTTTTCATTTTCTTTCAAGAAAAATTATTATTAAAGACATGTAAATATTCATTGTATCTAAAAAATTAATATTATCAATAATTATCCATGCAGACAAGAATTTTTTCATTTTTTTTTTACTTTTTAATTATTTTATTCAAATTTTAACACTTAGTAACATGCATCGATATGCATATTAAAATTTTACTTATAACGTGTTTTATAATATTTTTCCTTCGATTTTCTTTTGAAGCTAATTCTATTGGGTTTGATTCATAAATATGTGGCGGTAATCTTAATATTTCAACACTGTGATTTTCACATAGAAGTAAACATTTCATCAATTTTGTATATTTTTTTTTTTAGCATTACATTAAAACATTTAATTTATAAATTATATTATATATTAATGAATAATATATTTGTGCAACTGATGTAAATAGATATCCAATCTAAACTATTGCGCTTAGTTGACCTGGGGAAGGACTATAAAGTTATATCTCTTGTATTTTATTTTTACAATCACTTCTTCAATTTTTGAAATATATCTCTTATGAATTTAATTATTTTAAATATGTATTTATACAACTGATACGTATGTATTAATTATTCATTTCGGATTATTGCAGTCAGCTGAGCCAGGAAGGATCACAAAGTTATATCTCGTTTTCTTATATTATCATCATTTCCTTTTTGAACATGTGCGTCACGAATTTATTTATATTATTTCATATTTACTGCTACAAGGACTACAAAGCTACATTCCCCGTTTTCTTTCATCAAATAATTTCTTTAATTTTTTAGACATATGCATCATGAATTAGGTTGTTTTAATACATACTTACACACTGATACGTATATATTAACTATTTAATCTGGACTATTGCAGTCAGCTGAGCCGGGAAGGACTACAAAACTACATTCCCCGTTTTTTTACATCATCATCATTTCTTTAATTTTTTGAACATGTGCGTCACGAATTTATTTGTATTATTTTATATTTATTGCTACAGATGTGTTAACTATCTAATCTGGACTATTGCAGTCAGCTGAGCCGGGAAGGACTACAAAGCTACATTCCCCGTTTTTTTACATCATCATTATTTCTTTAATTTTTTGAACATGTGCGTCACGAATTTATTTGTATTATTTTATATTTATTGCTACAGATGTGTTAACTATCTAATCTGGACTATTGCAGTCAGCTGAGCCGGGAAGGATTACAAAGCTACATTCCCCATTTTCTTTTATGAGATCACTTCTTTAATTTTTTGAACATATACACCATGTTATTGGTGTAATACCGTATTTAATATCTGTGTTTTTCTGGTATCTATTCTATCTACTCTTTAGAGAAAAACAAATTCATATATTTTTATAGATGTTATCGTTATATTAATGGTGCCATTAACACAATTTAGAATAAAAACAGTTTCATTGGAAAGTTAATTTTTCTTAGTATAAAATTTTTGTCATTTGAATTATTTTATTCCAAAAGTTTATTTTGTTTTGAATATTCGTTAAATTATAGTTATTTTATTACAAAAATACTAATGTTGATTCTTTCAAATTTGGATTTGAATTCTTTGCTGTGCACTGCTCAAGTATCTGAAAAATTTTTTTTTTTTAATCTTTGAATTAAATTTTTAGATTCACTAAATTGTTAATTGAAATATCCATGTTAAATATTGATTAAAGATATTACATCTCAGGTGAGCATTTGTATGATATTAATAATCATATCTTTATATACTATTCAGAATCGAAATTTTTGATTAATTTCCTTTGGTAAATTTCGTTTTATTGTAAAAGTTTTTCCTTTTTCTCTTATCATTGCTAGTCTAAAAATTTGCTCAAGCAGATATCATCGCATCCTATAAATCTCGAACTTTTACGCATAATAAACCTCCTCCAACTATTATTAGGCATTTGATAATCCATTAGAGCCAAAAGTGATATTATTTTATAGACTATTGTGAACTAAATTATGACTTTAATAAGAATCTATTTTTTGTGCTTGAAATAACTTTTTTCTTCAGATTTTTATGAATCATCCACGACCATGTTAGAAATGCAAATAATATCACTGACGTAATAATATAATGATACAATAATACACAATTTATATAAGAAATCCATTTTTGTTTAGTACTCTCAAATTCAACTATTAGATTGGTTTTATACGTGGATAGAAGCGTTTTTCGCACATTTTAAGGACTTGTTTGTTGTTATTGGAGAATTGTCAATTTCTTTATGAAAGCTTCGCATATTGTTTTTGTCTTCGATTATAGTTGATTATATATATATTTTTTTCTATTTTTCAGTCTGCTATTTTATGCAATCCAATCTATTTTGCCTATTTTTAAATATTTTGGCAAAAACAAAATGTTATAAGTCTCCCTCTTGAACAGAGTTGAGGCTCTGTTATATATTTCAAAAATAGTCCACAGTTCCAGAATAGAGGATTAGGAAAAATTCTTTTACAATTTTTGCTCGATATTATATCATTTGAAATATATCGTAATATCAAGAAAGACTCTTTTCTTAATTTTTTCTTTTTCTTCTCTTCTTTTTAGAGACAATATATTTGACAGTGAATGGTATAAATCTTCGATAAAATCAATTTTAAATTTTTGATTTTAATATTATAATTTTATTATTGTGTTATTATATTCTATTGAAGCGAAAGTTCATGACGTTTATTAATTGAGATTCGAAAAGATAAAATTTATTCATAAATTTATTCAATAATGTATTTGCCATTTTGTTCTGTCATTTTTATCAATTTTTAGATTCATTCTTTTTGAATTTAGATTCAAAAATTCATTTTTTCTATTAGAACTATCTTTCTGAGCAAATTGATTGAATTTTTACAAATCTACAAATAATTGAGTTTTTTTTTATTAAGGGAATTTTGTAGGATTCGAAATAAATCGATTTTGTAGGATCGAAAATCGTCTGAAGGTATCAGGTGTCTATGTTGGATATGACAGAATTAAGGTATATTAATTTTTAAGCCATGATTGTAAAGAGATGTGAGATCTGGTTTTATTGCATTGGAATTAAAATATTCTGATTCGTATTCTGATTGACTACTTTCTATATTTTTCTTTGATTGCAGCTTTTAAAGGATTCAATTGCGCACAATATATAGGATATCACATTGTATATCAAAATTTATCGTCTTGCGACAGGAATTCATAATGTAGAATGCCTTTCCAATTCCATGTCTGATGTCACCACTTTCTTCGAATCGGCATTTGGAAACAACAGTCATTTTTTCCAAGATTCACTTTTCATTCTCTATTACTATCCATAAAAAAATTGGATCGTTTTTATTATGCGTTTTAACATATTGACAGTCCAAATTTTCCTCATTTAAATCGTGAGATATTTACGCAATGATTGATATATCTAAATTTTTTTAAACGTCTCATCATAATCGTGTGATATAGAATATCTTTGCAATGTCTAATGTCGTGTAATATGGATTATCTTTTATTAGAACTTGATTTCATCAATGTCTACTTTTTTTTATATGGTGGAAATCCTCATAAGATATCCTAGCTTCCTAGAGATTTAGTATTTTTATTGACTAAAACTTCCAAGATAATAACCTTCCTCTGGTGTCTCTGAAGAACACTGGGAACTCTGAATGAATACATTCGGATATTCCCTGCACTTTATCTTTTCCCGAAGATTGTAATTATCTCTAACAGTTCGATGATGTTGGGTTCACACATAGAGCGCCATACTTTACTGACTCCCAGAGGCAGCAATCATTCTTTTCCACTCCTTTTATATTGGATAGTAGGCGGTAGAGTGATGCTATAATCCTCTTTAGTCAGGAGGCGAGGCAACCGAAATGAACCTCGAAGCTTCAAAGTCTGTCCAAGAGGAAACCGAGATACTTTATTGTGTCTCCAGTTTCTATATATTTATATCTTTATCGATCCGCAATTACGGATCAGAATGAATGGATCCAGGGGTCCTTCTGGATAAAACCATATGGTCTCGGTTTTCAATCTCAATCGATGGATGGATGACAGTTCCGTGAGGCTGCTCCTTTCGAGTGTATCTGCGTAATATGTCGGTAAGGAAACTCTTAATGCCGCTCTGTAAGCCATGTTCCATGATAAGTTCCTTCCGTTCCCCGAAATAGAATTCTGGGATACGTCTTTCTTTCATCGGTACTCTATGTACCTATCTTGTGCAGGTAATCTCCTATTATTCAGCCCATGTAAGAGGTCTCGATGCATTATCATTGTACCGCCACTTATCCTCATCCAAAAGTACGGACATCTGTTGTCGGCCGTGATTCGCCGAAGTGAAGGCGCCGCTCCCGGTTTTTTATCCCATATCGGCTTGGCCCGCCTAATGTTGTTGGCGTTATACCTTCAGCGTCATCTCGCCAAGGAAAGAAGATGTTATTTGCCGCCCTTGGGCTTGGAAAAACAGCAGTGAACACGGAACAAGTTGGACCTACCCCGTTTGGGGAAAAACGCGGTTCGTTTAGTCAGCGATGGACGCGACAAAACCGCGCTAATCGCCGTCCAGCGGGGACCACGAGGAAGTAGAACTGTCGGCTTCTGCCCGGTTCGCTATCGCTATCGGTATAAATATACCGTTGTATAGCGTCGATATACATGCGTGATCCAGACCCCAGTCTCTTTTAGCTATCGCTGCAAGAGCATTGAATTTTTCAATGCTTCTTGCCTTGATTCTTCGCACATGAGTCGTTATTCGGAGGCCCGTATCCAGGTGTACGCCCAGGTATCTGACGCTCGCCCTCATTCGAACCTGGCGGCCTGTAATCATGTCGAGGGAAGTGGGCGACGGAGAGTTGTTTGCCGCCCTTGGGCTTGGAAAAATCCTGCTCCGCGCAGCGATGCCGCGCGGAACAAGTTGGACCTACCCCGTTTGAGGAGACGGTTCACTTAGTCAACGATGGACGCGACAGAGCTACGTCAATCGTCGTCCAGCGGGGACCACGTGGAGGTGGAACCGTCGGCTTCTGCCCGGTCCCGTGCAGGTTGGTTTTTACCGTTAAACCCCACCGCTTCGATACTCGCGTACTGCCTGCTACAGCGGTCAAGGTTTTACCTCGTTTCATCTTTGGCCTCCTCACAAGTTCGATGTTTGGTGAGGTATCCTCTTCCGTTCCTTCTTGCGGAGAATCTTATCTGCTGTAGTTCTGAAGAACGGATATATATCTCTCGCGCACAGAGTCCTTATTTCAGGCGGCCATGTTGTTCCGTTTTCTTGGCACTTCTTCCGGAGTTGCAGCCGCTCTTCCTCGAACATTCGACAGTACAGCAGCACGTGGTCCGCGGTTTCCTCTTCCTCGCCGCAGGCACATGTCGCGGTCCGCCAGTTTTGCGAGTTTCCCTGCAAAATCTCCGTGACCCGTTAAGAACTGCGTCACGTAGTGATTAGTACTTACGCATTTATATCCGAGCCTTTCCTCCACATCGGGGAAGATGCTATAAGTTTTCCTTCCCTTTGTGGATTGGTTCCACCTCCTTTGCCATTCAGCAAGAAGAGCTTCTCTAGCCTTTGTATCCCTGGGTAGGTCTCTCGCTCGCTCCGGTAGGGTTCCCTCTTGAACCGATTGTGTCCTCTTCCTTATTTGGTATTTTATTCCCTGTTCTTTTATCAGTAAATCTATTGGTATTACTCCCGCCACTATCGGCAACGCCGCCGCCGACACTGTCCGATACGCCTTTGTTACTTTTGCAAGTACTAAACGCTGCGCTTGTTCTAGGATGCGCAGTCCTGACTTGTCGAGTCTGTCGCACCACGACGCTGCCGCGTATGTCGCTATCGGTATGAATATACCGTTGTATAGCGTCGACATACATGTATGGTCCAGACCCCAGTCTCTTTTGGCTATCGCTGCAAGAGCATTGAATTTTTCGATGCTTCTTGCCTTTATTTTTCGCACGTGAGTCTTTATTCGGAGTCCCGTGTCCAGGTGTACGCCCAGGTATCTGACACTCGCCCTCATTCGAACCTGGCGGCCCTGTAACCTTATACTCGGTGGTCTTCTGGGATCCAGTGTGCCCTTTAGCAGTATCATCTCGGTTTTCTGCGTCGAGAGAGTGAGTTTCTCTTCTTCGCACCACTCTTCGATTATTCTAATGGCGCTCTGTCCCGAGTTTTCAATTAGGGCGCGGCTCTTCCCAGGAATTATTATTAACAGGTCGTCCGCATATGCGACCGCACGCACACCTTTCCGCCCGAGAGTGCGAAGCAGGTCGTCAAAAACTAAGTTCCAGAGACTCGGACCGAGTATGGATCCTTGCGGGCATCCCCTTGTGGAAATTATTTGGATATATGTTATTGGCCATGATTCGCCGTAGCGAATGCGCCGCACCTGAGAGTAAATTACCTCATATCGCTTTAGCCTGCCTGATGTTATTGGCACCGTACCTCCAGCATCATCACGCCGAGGGAAGTGGGCGACGGAGATGTTGTTTGCCACCCTTGGGCTTGGAAAAACCCTGCTCCGCGCAGCGATGCCGCGCGGAACAAGTTGGACCTACTCCGTTTGGGGAGACGGTTCACTTAGTCAACGATGGACGTGACAGAGCTACGTCAATCGTCGTCCAGCGGGGACCACGTGGAGGTGGAACCGTCGGCTTCTGCCCGGTCCCATGCAGGTTGGTGTTTACCGTTAAACTCCACCGCTTCGATACTCGCGTACTGCCTGCTACAGCGGTCAGGGTTTTACCTTGTTTCACCTTTGGCCTCCTCACGAGTTCGGTGTTTGGTGAGGTATCCTCTTCCGCTCCTTCTTACGGAGAATCTTACCTGCTGTTGTTCTGAATACCGGGTATATATTTCTCGCGCACAGCATTCTTATTTCTGGCGGCCATGTTATCTCGTTTTCTTCACATTTCCCCCGAAGTTGCAGCCGCTCTTCCTTGAACATCCGACAATGCAGCAACACGTGGTCGCAATTTCCTGTTCCTCGCCGCAGGCGCAGATCGCGGTTCGCCGAATTCCAAATTTTACAAGTTTCTTTGCAAAATCTCCGTGGCCCGTTAAGAACTGCGTCACGTAGTGATTAGTACTTACGCATTTATATCCGAGTCTTTCCTCCACATCGGGGAAGATGCTATACGTTTTCCCTTTGAGGATTGATCCCACCTCCTTTGCCACTCCGCAAGAAGAACCGCGCGTGTCTCCTTTATGTCCCTAGGTATGTTCCTTGCTCGCTCAGGTAGGGATCCCTTTTGAACCTTCTTCGATACTTGTGTACACCGCCTGTTGCCGCGATCAGGGTTTTACCTTCGATGTCTTCACATTAGATTCCGTAGCTGATGAGATGCCCGCCTCCGCTCCTTGCTAGAAGAATCTTACCTGCTGTAACTCGCTGAAATCGCTCCCACAAAGCACTCTTATCTCTGGCAGTTCTTATTTCCTTTTCCTCGCACCTTTCTCGGAGCTTTAGCCGCTCGAACATCCGACAGTTCAGAAGCATGTGCTACGCAGTTTCTCATTCCTCAATGCGGGCGCACATTGCAGATTGTCGAAGTCCGAGTTTTACGAGGTTGTCTGCAAACAAGTCTGTTAAAAACTGTGTTACATAATGGTTAATACTTATCCATTTACATTCGAGCTTTTTCTCTACATCAGAGAAAATGCTGTATGTCTTTTTCCCCTTCGAGGATTAATCCCACCTCCTTATCCAAAAGTACGGACAAGATGATAGACCGCTGAACACACGAGGATAGAGTCGTGCGTTTCTGAACCAATTGATATTGTCGGACACGACGGTCGACTTTACCAACCTGATCTGTCATTGTATCAGATTCTGTATGAGAAAAATGTAATCCTAAGTAGCGGGTGTTGTTCATGTTGGACCTGAACGAATGTCCATCACTCTATGTCTATTGCTTTCGTTTGGAACGGAAGCTGCTCGAAAATGTAGAAATAGCAAGTTTTTTGTATTGCTTCGTTCGTGTCTTCCCATTAAATCGATGTCAAGCTATTGGGCTTCAGTCGTGGTTTTCATTATGTTTCTCCTATTCTTCTTTCTTTCATTCGTAGCATCATTGGGCGGCGCTTTTGGTTATTATTTCAAAGATTGTTATTAGTTGATCTCTCTTTTAAAATCATCATTTTTATCTGATGAATTCTTCGATTGCTTTCATTAGCAAATCCTTATCATTCTTAATTGACAATGTTGAAGATGTTGGTGACTTCCTTTTTTTTTATACAGGCAAAGTCTGTATAAGCATACAGTATACAGTATAAGTCTGTATGTTCAAATATGAGATGTATGACAGTTTTCTAGGCGAGTTTTTAAACTGTGAATGAAAAGCAATTAATATATTGTAGATACATGATTCTTTTATTTAATTATTTTAGTATGATGGTCCTAATTTGAGAGAAAATTTTCAAAAACTCAACGTATCGAACCAATGATTGAAAGTGATTGGCAAGATCTGTCGCGTGATAAGTCCAGAACTCTCTCTCATAAGAACCGTCTATTCTCGCAGAACGTCAATTTATTGTTGGAGATCTCATACATGAGATCTCAATTCTGTAATTCTTGGATCTCTAATTCAATCATGGAAGTGATTCGGTGGTATGATTTCGGTCGTAGATGAAGCATCGCCGTTCTTAGCTTTCTCACAATCAACAAGTATTCTGCAGTCTTTTTGATACAAAGACCATCACTTTCATCTCTTTAATCGATTCTAACATCGAGATGCCATTATCTGGAGTTGATCTTTGTTTATATTCCTGGCAAATATCCATCTCCTTCTTAGGAGTCGGCCTTGAGGAAGACGAGGAATATAGCATAATCATTTCATGTCTCGACTTCTTATTTTTTGTGGTTTTTTAACTTTTACTAGTTGTTTTTTAATCTTCGCAAGGGCAACGTAGTCGCTCGTGGTAGGAGCTCTATCTTTCTCCCTTGTCCAAAGCTCTAGCGATTTCACCGAAATCATCGATCCATTGTTCTCTTCCTCCTTCGGATCATTGATAGCAAACGAACATGTTGGTGTTGATTCTCTCCTTCTCTTCCTCCTTCTCCCCAGGTGCTTTTGTGTCTTGAGACAGCGCGTTTTAGTAAACGAAGATTTCGATAGAAGTTAAGCGGATCTCCACCATGAACATGGAGCTGCAAATCGTTTTCCTCCTTCCCTCTATCTATTCATTCATTAAATTTTTATTTGTAGGTTTGGAAACGTATTTATTCATTTTATTTATTCTTACGAGCGTGATTAGAACATTGATATATCCGGACTGAATCGTCTTGTTCAGATAAGGCTGATACACTTCCGGATTGGCTGGTGCCCTGTTCGCCGCATATAACTTGGGGATTAAGGATTTTTTATTGTCATTCTCGGAGTTTGACCGGTTAAGGCAAGACCTTTGTTCCTGCGAAATGATCACAGGTTTATGATATTCTGGAACTAAACCTTTTACTGCAATCAAATTGCAGCCCTTGGAAGATCAACTCTTCTCGATCTTTCAGAATTGTCAGTTATGAATCGAGCAAACAATTTCCGAATTTTATCGTTACAATATTGTATGAATTATTATCTATCATAAATCATAAACTTTTCTCATTTTTGTTTTCAAAGTCTTTTTTATTATATTGTATAATACTTTTCATGAGAAACAAAAAAACTATACGTTACAAATGAATCGTTCTTTTGAAAAACGATTCTAAAGTTTTTTTTAAACAAATAAAAATAAATATAAATTGAATAAAATCAAAGAAATCCAATAAAATTAAATAAAATAAAAAATAAAACGAAATAAAAATAAAAATTATTTTATTCAATATCTCTTCTTATTGAGGTAATTCAATGTAGATAGTATGCAATACACGAATCAATTAGATATTACACAATTCCTCGCGAAATTCAATGAGAAAAACAATTACATTCAGAAGAAATATCAATTTTATGCGACTTTCATTTAACAATTTATTGATCGGGAAGATTAATATACCATTTTAACATTCATCAGAAATGAAATTGATCTCAATAAAAAAGGAATAAGTCATTTTTTTCTTTCATCGATAATAACTCGATAAATAGGAATAAATTAAAAGAAATATATATGTTTAGTTAAACGATCACGATCAAGATTTTTGTTGATGGATTACACAAATTGGAACAAAAATAAATTTTTCGATAAATATTTTATTTTTTTTTTTTAAATTACAACTTAAGCTAAAAAGATAAAAAATTAAAAAATTAAATGAATTTCGTTGATCAGCTTAATGCGATAGTAATGTTACATTTATAGTGGAAAATCACCAAATTCCTATCCTAATTACCAATTGTTAGAAACATGAAAATGTGACATATCATCTTTATTTATAAAATTTATAAAAAATATTGTTTGTTTTTCTATAATCTTGATAGAAATAAATGAGCATAGAGAGACTCAAAAATGATTTAGCAATTTAAAATTATGATTAAAAGCTACGATTATACATGTTCGAATATATTGATCGCATAATAAATGATTACAAATGATATTTTTGATCGACATATATATACTTTGTCGTATTTTGTATTTCATGAAGATTGAAGAATCGTGCAACTTTCCAACATTTCTCGATCATTGTTGATTAATTCAATTGTAAATTAAATACATCGTATCTTGTCAACTCCGATTTTGTCATGTTTTGTATTTGATGAAGATTGAAGAATTGAAATGATTACAAATGATATTTTTGATCGACATATATATACTTTGTCGTATTTTGTATTTGATGAAGATTGAAGAATCGTGGAACTTTCCAACATTTCTCGATCATTGTTGATTGATTCAATTGTGAGTTAAATACATCGTATCTTGTCAACTCCGACTTTATCTTGTTTTGTATTTGATTGAAGGATCGTGCAACTTTCCAACATTTCTCGATCATTGTTGATTGATTCAATTGCGAATTAAATACATCGTATCTTGTCAATAATATTAAAAGTTATTATTAATATTAATCATTAGTTGATTTAATTATGAATTGGATCATAGATATCGTACCTTGTCAACTTAAATAGATATTATATTTAGTAAATTTGAGATTATTATTATTACTGTTTTTAAATTAATTAATAAATGAAAAGTTTTATTAAAAATCTAATAGTAAAATTATAATGAATCTTATTATTATTGAACATTCTTAAGATAAATGATATCTATTTTCTTATTATTTATGCAGAAAGTTATTGATCTTATATAAACATATATGAATCAACTATGATACAATTAATTATATAATATTGATAAATTGAAAAAACAATTGATTTTATTTTAGATATATCCAGGAGGATTAATTTCTTCAAAGCAATTAATGTATCGAATATCAGCAATATGTATCGAACGATTTCAAAACAATTTCAAAGTATTTATAATAATTTAATTTAATATTTGACCATTATTTTTAATATATATCCATTTAGTTTTTAATTATTTTATGATTAAAAATATTTTATATTAAAATTTAGGATTATAATTGTTAGGATTTAATATTAATTGTGTATATATATATATGTGTATATATATATTGTGTATATATATATATATATATATATATATATTTCTTGATAACTTTAATATTAAATTAAATAATATTATAAATAATATGTATTATAAGTAATTACATTATAAACGGATATTATAACACATTATAAACACATTAAATAGTTTATAAATGATATGAAATCACAAAAAAGAATTTAAATTCGTAGAATAATTAGAAGAATTATACGAAAATGTAATGAAAAATCAATCAGAGGAATAATTTCTCCATAAATTGTAATAATTGTTTCTGATTACATTGGTATATCGATCAGAACAATCAAAAATATTCGAAAGAAAGACTCAATATAAAAAAAATAAATCAGTAGGATTTCAAAACAAAAAATTATTTTTAAATATTATTTTAATTTAATTTTATTTAATTTAATTTTAAAAAATTTAATTTAATTTTAAAGAATAGATAAATATAAATTATTTAATATTTAATTCTATAATTATAATGAATACTTCTTATCATTAAATATAATTTAATAAACCGTAAATAAGATTATGATGACAAATAAAAACAAATTTTATTTATATATAATTCAACAAAATACTATATTAGCAATAACTTGATGAAAGTACACAAAAAACAACACACAACATAACAAAAAGAAACAAGAATATTAGAAAAAAGATAAAAGAATATTAGATATAATTGATAACTCCTTAATTCAAAAAGATAAAATGTAAATAAAACTAATTGTTAGAAAAAGTTACATCTGATGTTTACTAAATCTTTATCATTGAATCTGAAACACAGTTATTCTCAAATGTTGATATGGTCAAGTAATTAGTAAAAGATAATATTTCCTATATTAAAATCTATATGAATTATATAATTTCATTGAGTATAATATTTATATATTAAAAAAAAAAACAGAAAAATCATATAAAATAAAAGAAATAATAAAACAAAATCATTATATATTGTAACTTCCGTTTATATGAATGAATTAAACTTAGGTTTGGGCATTAATTAAAGAAAAAATTGCAAATATAATACAATTGTAATAGCATATGTTGAATTAACAAAATTGTCATATGATAAGACAAGTTAATCTAATTAGTAAATTATATATATATAAAAATCAAAAATCAATATTGAAGGAAGAATGGAATATTAGAACGGAATAAATTAATATTAGAAATTCAAAACAGTGATTTTAATGTTTTATCTGAAAGTATAAGTGATAGTAATTACTTACTGGAAATACAATTTCCAATATTATACAAAAAAAAATAAAAAAAATTTTTATGATTGTATTTTAATAATATATTTCATTAAAGAAAATTTTCCTCAATTTACTAATAATTAAGTTTTGTTAATAATTAATATTTGAGAGATTATATCAGTTTGTTTAAAAATCATTTATTCTATTTGTTTTGGCACGTTTTATCTTTTTTTAATATACATTGAATTACTAGACAGCTTACTTATTTCCGCCAATACGTGTGATATTAATTCAATTCAAATAAGAGTGAGATAAAGCCAGTTAGACCAAGATTGGATAATTGTTTTAGTTCGAGGACCATTTTGAAAATTAGCAGAAGGTCGCACTTTTTAAAATGATTGCATTTTTTAGTTAATTTTGCATTTCAGAAAAGGTATAAATTGTATCATAAAAATCAATAAATATAAATTAAATAAAATAGTTTTATTCAATTTATTTATTGTGTTAATTTCATATCATCTATAGCTATAAACATATTTAATTTTAGAATCAGTTTAATGAGACAAATATATTCTATCACATTTTTTTACATTTTTTTTTGTGATATCAGCAGTGAAATCATTTGTTGAGATTCTCATCCTGCAAATTAATGTCTGTCAAAAAGCATCTATATTTACTTATATTGATCTTCAAGCAAGAAAAGCTTTATTAATATAAAACTTTACTAAATATAGAAAATATTTTTTCAGCAAATTTCTTCATATATGGAAATTTTTTAATACACAAAGACTTGTAAAAGTCACAGCATTTCTTTCATAGTATGATTTGATTGTATATCAATAAGTACAAATTTAAATGTTGCGTCAATATCAGCAGTGATGGAATAAAAGAGTAAATTCAATTTTCTTGAAGTCCTGAAATCTTCTTGTGATTTCCAAATTCTGCAGATGATCCTTAATCTTAGTAGAAACACTTTCAAACATTTAGCAAGCACTTTTTGTTTTCCTAATAAAAAAAAAATGACAAAAATTGCCTTCACTTGCTTGTTTTGCAAATAGACTTACTTTTGTTTTGAATACTTCCACATTTCATGTTCAAACAATTTTTTTTTTTGCAATGTCATATTCAGTTTATTCAGTTTCTCAAATACATCAACTGTAAACATATCTGCATTCCTCATATCTTATTTTTGTAACAAAATCATGAGTTATCTCTTTCGTGTTTAGAAATAAGAAGATTTCATTCTGCAATGCCCAGACTCTTTTTATCACTTTGCTCAGACTCAATCATCTTACACTGTTATGATAAATTATGTGTTCATATTCTGCTTCTATATCCTCAAGAAAAGATTTGAATTGTCGATGGTGGAATGCCCTTGCTCTGTTCACTACATATATTAGGATCTATCATATGCTTTCACCAGTGCAGCTTTACAAAGGCTCTCCTGATGTAAAATACAATGAAAAGAGAAGATATCTATCTGTATATGTCTTGTATTTGTAACTTTTTTTTTTAAAACCTTAATCATACTTACATTTTTTTCACTAAAGCTCTGCTGTAATTGCATTTTGTTCTAGGAGTCATTTTTCTCCATACAATTCACAGCACATTTGAGTAAGTCCTGTCCAGTGATTCTATCTTTCATTGATTCTAGGCCAAATTCCTCAGTGATGATGAAATTTTTATTAATTACACGAATAAAGATGAATAATTATACAGTGTCTTCGTTATTTGTGCTTTCATCCAGTGCCAAAAAAACCAAAATTTTTACTCGCAATTTTTAGCTGTTCTATGAATTCGTCACTAATTGAGTCAATGCTTTCAAATTTGCTTCTTAGGACGCAATATGCTTGCACACTCTAATACTGCTTAATTAACTCGAAAAAGACTTGTTGTGTTTAGCAAGATTTTAAATTACTTAAAATTTGCTTTTGTAACGCTATTTTTCTTTATTTTTTAATTTCATTTTACTTTGGGATACGATTAAAAATCAGTTTGATATTCTTACAACAATTACAAAACATAAAAGAAATAAAATCAAATTATACATCAATATTAGTGAATAAATTATAACAAAGAGTAGAGAATCATTCATAAATTATTTACAAAAATTTATTATATTATAATATATTTTAATAAAATAACTTTTCTTTTATTAATATTTTAATTACAGTTATTATTTTACTATTTTTGTATATACTTAACTATTATGAATTTTTTGTATTCAAGATCATATATATATTTTCTTACCTATTATTATGATGATAAAACTTTATAGTTTCATTTAAAAAAAACTGCAATAATCTTGAAAAAAAAATGATTTTGAGAAAATTTGTCATGCCTATGAAGAATAGGCATGATTTATTTTCATATATTTTCAGCAGTTAACATTTTTCTTGTCATAAAAAATAAATGAATTATTTAGAATCTTTAAATTAGGTGAGTTTATATATTCTCTAAATGCAGAACACTAATCTTCTTTTTTTATTTTTTAACAATAAATTTTACAATATTATAAACTTTGTCAACTTGTGAATATTATTTTTCTATTTTTTTTTATTTATATTGTTATTATCAAGTATATTTTCTATTGCATCGTTATAATTCTGTGCATTTTAAATATTATTTTAAATATTTTTTTTTCATTTTCCAATTTTTTGTAGTTGATTCTCATTCTTATCTTAAGATTATTAAAAATATATATTACTAAAACTTTTTTATATAGATATAACAATAGAAAAGATGTTGCGAATTTGTATATAAATTAAAATTACATAATTTTCTACAATGTTTAGGCAAACATATTCATCAAATGCTTATGCATTTTAAAAACAAATTTTTTTAATTATAACAAAATCATTCATTATAGTTTTATTTATTCTAGAATACGATTATTATTGAAAATTATTGAAAATCATTATTGAAAATTTATCTACTTGAACTAAATTCTTTATCTAAATAATAATTTTAATAATTCAATTAATTACAGGCATTATTTATAAACAAATATTGAGATCATGAAATAGCGTTCTGATTCATTTAATATCAATTTTTATAGCAGCAAGAAAGAGATTTCAATAAACCATTCTTATTATTACAGAAATAGAATTGTAGTAAATATATATTTAATTCTAATAAATCATTAAAATTTTATATTTTTATAATTTTATAACATTATAATACATATATAAAATAATATTTAAATTAAAACAATTACATTTCATTATTTTTATTTTCTTTAAAATCGAATTAAATTTTCTTTGCAAAAATCTAAAAACATTTTTATATATAATTTGTGGCAATAGAAGCAAATAGAAACTATATTAAATTCACACTCAGAAAATAGAGTGATATGAAATTTAATTTTTGTTTGTTTTTAAGTTTTTGAAGATGATAGAAATGTGATATTGATCATGATCTATATTAGATCTATATCTATAATATTTTAATTGCTTGTCAGAATTAAAAGAAGATTAACGAAATGGAAAGAATGTTATGATATTGAAAAATTTGATGCATTATTTATTGCTTAAGAATAGAATTTTCAACACAATTAGATTTCAATGTTTCAACGAGAATATATAACGAATTTCTTCATCGATTCAATATCATCGAAACCAATATTTACCCGCCAGTGAATACAGTTAAGAAAAAAGAAAAACAAACAAACTGAGGAAGATTCGTGATTACCATACAGAAATATTGTGATTACATCCTGAAAACATTCATTTATTTGCATTTATACCTAATATCACGTTTAACATGCGTAGTTTGAAATTCAACAATTATAAAATTGAATAATGGCAAAATGAATGCTCAGATAAAAATTAAAAAAACGACATGGAATTGATTTACAAATCAAATGAAAAATAAATGATATGTAAATATTGATGATTTTTATATCAATTAAATTTTTTTATTAAATAGTCAAAACTCTTAAATATATAATATTAAATATATAAAACTCTTAAAATTAACGAATATTAACTTTATTAACAATGCAAGCGAAAATATATAGTGATATTAAAATAAAAAAGATTATTTATTTACGATGATCATTATTTATTATGGATATTTTAAATTAGCTGATTTAACGTATTATTGTGTCAATCGAAATTCGTTGAAATCGGTTAAGTATTTTGTATATCCTTCTATATATTAGAAAAAAAAAATAAATATACTATATCATTTTGTTTGACACGCAAAGGTAAACTTTGTTGCAAAACACATATTCAATGATAATTAAATTGATTTTCTGACAAAGGAATTGTTTGATTGTAAACACAATTAATATATAAAAACAATTATATTCTTTATAATAAATTAATAAATAATTTATAAAATTTTTATAATTATTTATGTAACTGAAGATTCTAAAGGAAGTGTTAATATTAAAACTTTTTATTTGATTAAACGAGATTATTTCTCTTTGTGAATTAGAATTTTTTGATTGAATTAAATGAATTTATAATGATATTTATTACATGATTTCGATTCGATTTATAAGTTTGCTATCTATCCGTGTTAGTTTTTGCTTTATTCTCTTGATAAAAATCATGTATTATTTATAAAATTATTTTGATCGTTCTGAATAAATTCTCTTTTCAGAAGCACTTTGTTATAACTTATCAAATATCAAAAATCTTTCTTAATTTTAACATATATATAAATTTAAGAGAATTAATAAATTGATTTTTTTATTAATTAAAAATTTCGTTTTCAATTCAATCAATATCAGGTGTGTCGTTCCATTTATCATAAAATGCAAAGATATAGAACAAAATGATGATTGCTCTATCACCATGAGGATATGTTTTCATGCGACATTAAATATCATGATTTTAGTTATTGATATTGTATATAGCGATAAAAAAATTCAATAATGATAATAAAGATCATGATATTTAATATCTGTAAAAGTTACAATTTATTGCCGTTAAAATTTAAGTTAAAATTTAAAGTTAAAATTTACAATTTACTATAAAAACATAACATAAGATTCGTGTTCCGATAGATGGCATAACAATCGCGTTATTTATTTTCTTCTCTATTACTTTCAAATGAACATATCATATCAGATCTTTGGAAAAAGATTACCATTAACAATTTTGGAATAATGTGATAAAGAAAAAATTCAATTGAAATTGTATAAATAAAATATTTAGTGAAAAATTCAAAATAATTAAATTATTTTTAAAAATCTTAAATTATTTAAGATACATAAAGAAATATATTTTGTAATAATCTTTTCTTGTGTTTCTTATAAAAATTATATGTAATAGTTTGAAGCGTGGCTTTGCTAAAAATATATCACGTGTTCATATGGAATTAATGGTGAGTAATTTATTTAATGATACACATAATATATATGTATATATATATATGTATATTTCATTTAATAATATGTTTAGAAAATAAATAATTATAGATAAAATATCCTAAAATAATAAATTTTTAATAAAAATAATTTTTTTTATTTATTATCAATTATTAATTCTATATTAAAATAGAGTTATATGTTGTATTATTATTTTTGTTACTAAAATACAAATAATTTCATGCAGGTAAAATATATTAGATATATTTAATTATATATATTTAATAATATATATTATAATATATATTTTTATTTTTATATTACGTTAATAAATATTCAAATTAGTTTAATTATATTATATTTTATGAATATATATGAATTATATAAATATAATATATATATTATATTTTCTTCATTTAACAATTAATATTTATTTATTTGCATTTATAATAACTTTAAATTATTTATAATAAATTTCAATTTATAATAAATGTTAAACGCATTTAAATGGTAAAGTATTTTAATAATAATAATATATAATATAAAATTTATTTATTTTATATAGTAAATTATCATTTATTATTTCAATGTTAAAAATATATAAATTTATATTAAATTATATTAAAATATATTATATTAATATATTATTACATTAGTACATATTAATATTTTATAATATTATATAATGTTTATATTATTATAATTATTATATATTATTATATAATTTTATTATATATAAATTATATTTATGTTTAGATATATTCATTTATTTAGGATTATAATAATATATATATAGTATATATAATAGTAATAGTAATAAATATAACTTTGAATAGATGATTTATAAAAATTTTATCATTAAAAGTTTTTTATTATCAGTTTTAAATAACCATAACTTCAAATAAAATATAAATTATTATAAAAAAATATAGACTTCATTTATTTTATATTATGTAGCAAGATTATTTTCTAAAATATTTTTAGAAGTGATTTAAAAGTACTATGTATTAAATTTAATATTATCATTATAATATCATCATTATTCATACATATAATATTTTGGTAGTGTTGGAATTTTTTAATTCTGGTATTGATGATAAATATTTCTTAAAGATTGAAAATTTTTGATTTATATAAATCATACAAAGGAGCTACTGTTGTAGATCTATACAATGTATTTACAATGTATTTGTGCATTATAATTTCTTGCTATTATTTTATTATATTGACAAAATTAATATTTATAGATTAATTATTTTGGATTCATTTATAATACTCAAATTTTATATTAAATAATCAATTTGTTGATATTAATTGGTATTAATACTACAATAAATTTTTTGTATTTAAAATTTACATCAACAAAAAATAATATAGAGAATAGAATTATTAGAAGAGTTTAATTATTTATAAAATGATTCTCTTCAATTTTAATATTTATGAAATATATTATCAAATTCATTAGTACTTTGAACAATTTTTCTTTATATATATCTTATTTCGATTTTAATTTTCAAGACAATTGCAAACAATTTTTTTTTAATTTATTTACTAATAAATACATTTATAATTTTGTGAATTATATATATATATATATAAGTACTCACATTTTTATATTTAATCTAAACAATAAACAATGAAGAAACAAATTAATGGATTATATATTAAATTTTATTAATTTATTGTTTAATGGTGATTGTATTTTTATATAATATAATATATTTTTATATAATAACTTAAATAATAAAAGACAAAAATTCATGTGTTATAGATTAGATTAAGTATCATTGACTTATTACAATTTACATAATTCATTGTATGAATTATTTTTCTTCGATTGAAAACTATAATTTGTTATAACATTTACATGCATTTAAAAATTTATATAATTTCATTTGATTACAATTCTTAATTCTTAAATCATTTTTGTTACATGTACATATATTATTCTCAAATTAATATATTCAATATTGTATCGTTCAGAAAAAGTATAATAAATATTTAAATACAAGTAATTTATTCTATTTTATTTATACATATCTATTCTAAACAGCAAAATATAATATGTATAATTAATCGTAAATATTTTTCAAAAATTTTTTAATAATAAAATATTAAATATCTAAATAATTAAAACCGAGTTGTGATAATATGAAATAGGAAATATAAATTTATTCAAAATAATAAATTGATAATATATTCGAATTCATTGAAATTGATGAAGAGTTAAAAACTTCTAAATAATTATCGTTTTATATATGTTGAAAATCTTGAATGTTTTTAAAAACTTAACGAGTATTCAATATCTTTTAACTTGAAATATATTTATATTATTTATTTTTATATTTTGTATATGAATGTATAAAAATATTGATATCGAAAGAATGAAAAATAAATACAATATAAAAATAAATACAAAATAAAAATATATAAAATAAAAATATATAAAATTGCATATATAAAATAAAATGAGATAAAACTCATTATAAATCATATTTTAATTCGTTTTAATTTAAATCGTTAAAATTTAAATCTTGATACGTTTTGAAAATCTTCATATTTATATTTCAGTATCTTATATGTTAATAAAAATATACATATATATATTTTTTTATTAATTTTGACTAACAATGTCAAATTTCTTATATATTGAATATTAAAGAGAATTCGAAATTTATCATTAATACATTTATTAATATTATTCATTTTTATTATTTTGATAATTATATATTATAAATAATTCCAATTTTTACATTATTATTAAAGATTATTTTGTTTTACAGCTTTTGAAAAATCTGCAAAAAAATACTGCATACAATCATCATTATTAATTGTTTATTTAATAACATCGACAATCGACAATACACTCAAAATGTATAATTGCTAAGGTAATATCATTAATAATTAATATTTAATATTTATCCAAATTTGGATATGGGATCTTTCAGATTTATATAATATGAAAACAAACTCTACTTTTGACCAAAATTATAATGATAGCGATATCAGCATCATATATAATATTTATTATTGTAACTTTTGGCATTATAATTTCAATCGCCTAAGAGTTATATAGTTTTACGATAGTTTTGCCGTACTTTTTAAATAAATTTATTTAAAAAATTATTTTTTTATTCATTTTGATGCTTTTAGAGCATAATGCAATTATTTATTTTTCGTGATTTCGATCGTTCATTTATTTGCATATATGTCAACTATATTAATATATTAATTTACAAAGTTATAGGAAATAAAATAAGTCAAATTTGATATGATTACGTTTATTAAGAAATAAATTAATAAAATAAACTAAAAATATATAAATGTTCCACAATGTGAAATATTATGATCAATGTATAAATGAACGTATAATATTGAATTATTCTGAAATTATTATTAATTCTATATTAGTTCTAGATAATATTTTAAATGTTTTTTTAAACATAATTATTACTTTTCTTCTTACTTTTTCAAACTTGTCAAAAAATAAGAATAGAGTGGAAAAAGTGAATTTATTCCTTAGGAAATGATTAATTTTGAATTTTTCTAATATATTCGCTATGATATCTTTGAGGGCAGAAATACTATAATTTATATTATAGTCATTATTAAAAAATAATTTGGTTTATTTTTTGAATCAGATAGATTCACATTATTATGATTCTTTGAAATATGATTTCACATATTCATATGCATATTGCGGATCGTATAAATCAAAAGAATTTTCAAGAATTTTCTCTTGCAAACTATGAAAATAATGAAAAACATTTTTGGATTAAAATTTCTAACAAAAAATCAGCATCATAAATTATTTGTTGCTTTGTTTAACATATCTTGCGTTCAAATAATTTTGAATTATATATGTAGGAATGTGAAATTTATTATAAAAAAAAAAAAAAAAAGAAGACTTACTGATTTAGTGTCTAATTTACTGATTAAATCATATATAGAATTGGATAACAAACATATATGATTATGTTATTCTTCTTTTTCTGAATTTAGCAGATATATTTTAAAGAAATATTGATGAGATATTTTCTCTTGAAAAATTTGTTATCTGTATAGATTATTTTGATGATTCCGTCGTTTCCTAGATGCACGCTTAAAATTCTTTTCAACTATTATATAGGCGGTCGTCTTTCACCAATATCATAGTACCAAGCTTGATTATACATCGATGTCACTGTGTAGATTCGAAATGCCATAGTTTTGTCGAGATGCCAAAAAATTGAATAAATTGAAATTTAGTGAATCTGTTCTATATTCTAATTAATGAAGTTTAAAACATTGTCAACACATCTTCGATAATAGAATAAAAATGGAATAAAAAATAATATCATGATCAGTATATAAATTAAATATCACTAAATAGAGAATATAAAGCATGAATTCAGTTAACAAAAAATGATAGTTCTTTTAATAAATGAGCTGTCATTCTTTTTTTTCACCGATCTAATGTTCTTTTTTCAAAAGTATAATAACTTCTTTGAGATTAGAAAATTCTTATTCATAAATTCTCATTATTAAAATAGATAGATGCATCTATCTTTGTGGGATATAAATCTATGTAAATAATTAAAAAATGCATCGGTTGTAAAATCGATAAAATTGTATATTGTGGAAAAGAGATAAATATAGCTTTATATTTCAAAAGCTCAATTTTATTTATTATTATAATTTTATTACAAACAATTATTTCGCTTTGAATGGATCATCTTTATATCTTTCATTATTAATTTTTCAAGATTTCAAATCTGAATTTTCTAATTGTATATTGCGAAATAATTATTTTCTTTCTTTCTTTTTTTTTTTTTTAATAATGTCATGATTGAATGGTTCGATGTTGATTTATTTTTTGTTAATTTAGATTTGATTGTAGTTTGTTATGTATAATTGTTATGTAAGCAGAATACTAAGTTGCACTATTACTTACTAATACTATACTAATGTCTCTATACAGTTTAGTGATTATGCATTTATCAATGTAATTACATGATTCTTTTATATATTATTATGTAAAAAATATTGTTGTCACTAAATTATTTTCCTTCAGAAGAGTTCAATTGTATATGAATTGTACTATTTCTATTTTTATTGCAATTAATTAATGGAGATAATTTTAAGTTTTTAAATTTATAGAATTTCATTTCTGTTTAAAATTTATAGAAAATTTAAAATTTAAAATTTCTATTCTAATTGTGAAAGAAAAAAGTTTGAAGAAATTAAACTTTAGAATTACATTTCAGACTAGATTTTTGATTTTGAATATTTAGAACATGTAGTATTTTTTAAAAATTAAATTGTTATTGACTGTTTGCATTTTTATTTTTAACAAATTATATTTTTGAAAGTTTAAAATATATTTTTTGATCCAACCATTTTTTTTATCTGTTTTCAATATTTTTGTTTTAAATAGATTAAATAGCCATCAGATAAGAAAGATATTCAAGAAATATTTCTTACATATCTATCATAATTTACGTTAATTGAATTATAGTTCGACCAATTTTTTTGTCAATTATTTCATTTAAAAATATATTTTGTTGTTTGAAGTTTCTTAAATTTCAGAAATTTTTAAAATTAATTTTTCGCTCTTTGTAAATTAATAAATGCATACATTTGTTGAAACAAAAGCAATCTTTATTTTTGAATATTTTTCTATAATGCAATTTTTTTAATTTCAGTATATTTTTGTTCTTATTTCTTTTTATTTTTAAAATATTTTCAGCATAATTATATATATATTGCATTTTTTTTATTTTGATAACAAATTGAAGTCAGATTACTATTAAAGATGATAAAATTTTTTATCTTTATCATTTGCTTTTGATCTGATATTGGAAATATAATTATAGCTATTAGATGGATATCAAGAAACACAATAGATGCTTCTCTGTTTTAAATAATATGTTTGGTATTTAAATGTATTATTTAAATATTTATATTTATAATAATTATAGTTTATAATTTTACAATAAATAATTATAATATAACAAATAATATACATAACATATAACATTTAAAATTATTAATAATTCCTTTGCATATTTTTTACGAATAATTTGTCAATTATAATATTTTGCACCAATGGAAGATTGTTCCTAATGCAATTTTTTTAATAATAGCAATTTTTTATATTGAATTAATCTATATTGAATCTATATTGAATTAATCTATATAAAAAAAACATTTGAATTTGATGTTTATTATATATATTTATTATAATATACAATTTACTTTTTTATAATAATTCTTTAATAATTTATTTTCTTTAAATGAAACAATATTATTCAAAATTATATTCACTTAAACTTTAAATTAATGTACGAGTATTATTCAATGGCACAGTTATTTTACGAATTTTGTGATTATTTTATTTGTAATAATATATTAACTTCTTCCACTTTGAATATGACAAATCCAATTTTTTATGATTTTAGCACATAAATCTCATTTAAATCTCAAAATTGTATCTTATCTATAATAATATTTATTTTAAGATCATGGAATAAATTATCTTAATAAAGTATAATAATTTCAGCAGAAATATGGCATCATATGTAGCATCATGTTGAAACTAAATAAATCAAATTCATGTAATTTATGCAAAAAAAGATATAAAAAATTAATATTTACATCATTATGAATATAAAAATTTCTACTGATAAATATGAAAGTGATATCTTTATGTTATTCTTATCAATGTCAGTGGTGAGATCGATCAACTCTATCAGCATCTTTCTTTAGTAAAGAGATTGATATAAAAAAATATGTTTTTCGAACTATGCAAGCTTTTCTTTCTTGAAAGAAGAAAGAATTTATGTCACAAGTAATAAATGTAGGAATCAAGTAAATAGCTTATTCAAATTACCTATTCATTTGATATTATAAATTCATTTGGAAATAGATAAATATTGTGCTAAACATTAAATTAAAATCTATTATGATATAAGAATTTGTTAATCAATATGCAATAAGCATAAATATTCGTTGCACATTATTAGTACAGTGAATGCCTTGAAATATATACTTGTAAGTAATATTATATTTCTTGTATGAGCGATTCTCATGGACAAGCTAACAGACAGTGAAATAATATTAATGTAAACATTTTTTTCGAGAATAACTTTTTGGTATCTGAAATAATGGTATTTATTGAGAATTCCTTATATGACTGTTTAAATTGTCCTCATATTTTTTAAATTTTTGTTACGATCAAAAATTTTTGTTATTTTTGAAGATCTTTTGCTACTTGATATTTATATATCAAAATCTCAATACAAAATATTCTTTCATTGAATATCATTTTCTTTATTCTTTCTTCATTCAAGTCTTACAATCTTAATCAAAATCAAAATCAAACTCTTAAATTTATATGCAGAAAATTATTGAATAGGATTGTATAATAGGATTGTTGAATAGGATTGTTATGTCCTTTAATCTCAATTTAAATAATGAAATTTTATAAAAATTGATTCATATTTTCTTAATATCTAATTCCTTACTTTTTTTTTCTTTTTTTTAAATATTTCTTCTTAAAATTGTTATATATGCATGAGCAGCATTAATGAACTGATATATCGAATAAAATTAGTCTTCAAGCTAATTATTTTCTATTAATTTACGATTCTTTCTTGCAATATTTTATATGAATAATGTAGACATATTTTTTAATAAAAACTTCAGAGATCATTCTCACAAATTGCAAAAATTATTACGATAAATTATTTTACAGACAAGTGTTCTACAAATTTTTTTTTGCAGTTTATGTTGCAAGTTACTTATATCTGTATCGATACTTATAATTATTATTAGTAGGTATTATGAAACATCATAAAAAAAGAAATTTTTTTTTATTATAAATAGTTTTGTTATATTTTCCGTGACAATTGGAAAAAAACTTTTAACTTTCATTATATTTATGATATATATATTACATGATGAGCATATATATTTTTCTGATAATTACTATAAATATTATAATTATTATAATTACTAGTAATTATAGGTAAAAATGAAGGAAATAAAAAGAAAAGGAAAGAGATTCGTATTAAAAAATCGGAATAATTTATATATTTATTAAGTCATTATATATGAAACGAAAATAAATTTTAAATACATAGCAGTTTTAATTTATATTTTTGTAACTTTTATGATATATATTTTTGATTTATAAAAAAAATCTATGAAATTCAATCGTGAATTAAATATTCTTAAATTTCATATTAAATGATATGGTCTCAGGCAATTTCTATACGAATAAATATACGAGCAAATATTTTTTCGACGAAAAGTTTTTTAATCTTAAATTCTCTGTTTAGATTCATTGAGAATGAATATAACATTTTAAAGAAAATTAATATATATTAAAATAATTAATATATATATAATATAAATTAATATTAAATAATTATATTCAAAAACAAGTATTTAATATTTCAAAAAAAAAATTGATTAGTATCGAAAATACATTAAGAATTACAAGTTATTTTAAAAAAGAAGCAAATGCAAAATATTAAGCAAATTTTCATATTTAACATTGAATTTAAATAAAACTTAAATTAAAAATAGAACTGATCGATTTTACGAAGAATAATAATTTGCTAAATAATACATTTGATAATACATAATGATTTTTATGAAAATCATTTAATGAGAGAACAAAGAAGAAAAAAACAAAAATATCATAAATAGAATTTTCAATGCAATTACAAATTTGAGAAAAAGAAATAATTTGATATTATTTAAGGAAATCATTTTTCTTAAACGAGCTAAAAACTAAGTTGCTTATTCAACAATAAAAATAAAAAAAAATAAAAAAAAGTCATAAATAAAAGTTTTATCAATGTTTGTTAAAGTTCTCTTTTTGAAACATTAATATTTATAAAAAATTCCAATAAAAAGTTTTATTCATCTTCTAGCATATAGTTGAAAAAAAGAAAATGAATTGTCGGACAAATATTTATACTGACTTGTAAATCTATATAGTTATACTGCAGGTTTTGCTTCAAATATGTTTTAGCAAGTTTAAACGAAGATGATTGCAAATTATTAATTTTAATTGATCGAAACGGATCTCAATAAAGTCATTTTAAGTAAATTTTTGAACGTACCTTCCAATATTTCTTCCTCAACAATTAAATTTTGTTTCAAATGATAAAATACTTTTATAACAAAATCCAATGTTTTCGATATTGTCATTCTATTAGAATTAGATTCGTATAAGAAATATTCGACGTAATTAAAAGTGAAATCGATTATATAAATAATGCAATAAATTCATTAAAATTTTTAAAAATTACATTACGAGAAAATAATTCAATTAAACGATATATAGAACGACATAACGATATAATAGAATTATGAGAATAATTAATCGTAATACTTTATTTATATAAGAAAATATAATTGTGGGGTAATGTTAATTAATAATTTATCAAGAGTAGAAGTATACATATTTACATATATACATAGATTTAAATAAAGAATTCGTCCCGCTTATTTTACACGAAGGAATTCAATCGAATTTTAAAGTATGCTTTGTTTATCTTATTATTATCTATAATTACTTATAAGATACAGTATTGGACTTTTATTACTATGTACAAAATTTTACCATGCTTTTTAATTATAATAAAGCAATTATTCTTATCAATTACTTTTTATCAGTTACTTGAAGAAGTGATTGACGCTTGCAATAAACATTTTTGATTAAAACAATAGACAAGTATTCAAGGAAAGTTTTCAGAAAAACATATAATCTGATTAATTTAAAAAAGATTACTGGTATTAAATAGATATTGTGACTATTTTTTAAAGAAATCGCAAAAATATTTCTGTTATCAAAAACTCCTCATGATAAAACCGAGAATACTGATGAAGAAAGAACAAAACAAGAATTAAGAAATTATTTGAATCAAAGCAATTCTTAAATGAAGATTCGAACTCAATCAAATGTTTTTTCAAATCTCAATTTTTTAAAATTAATATAATATTTTGTTAATTAAATTTAACTATTTATTATCTAAAAAAACAATATTAAAAAATATTAAAATAAAAAAAAATAATATTAAAATATTAAAATATTAAAATAAAAAAAAAAATAAAAAAAATATTTTTCTTAAAAAAGAAACCATTTGAGCTATTATTTAGAAAAATATTTTAATTTTGATCACGTTTTATGTTATTACATGATTATTATATTATTATTATATAATATATAGTTATATAATAGTTATATAATATATTATGTATAATTATATATATATTATAGTGATATAGAATATTATATATTATTATATTATAGTGATATAGAAAAAATTATATCACATATTTTATAATATATATATATACATATTTTATAAATTTATCCAAATTATCTTATCGTTCTGATTCTTATTCAATAAACACTGAATAGTGGCAAAAAGTCTCTATCAAGGATTCATTAATAAATTCATAAAATTCATAGTTCTTTTTGTTGCTTATAATATAATTTAAATATTTCGTTTGCGTGTTTAATAGGAATAAATTTTGTATGGATAATAATTTTTTGAATGAATTATACTTTTTATATTTCGGTGATTACTTCGGAAATTCTTTATTGTTCGCTAAGCGAACAAATTTTAAAATAAACTAAAATCTATTTTACGAAAACATTTTTGAAAATTAAGACATGTTTTTTAAATTTTCAATTCAATATAAAAATATCGTTTATTCGTTATATCTATTTCTAATAAATCTATTATAAATGTCTTTCGCATTTTCATTTTAAATCTTTAATTTATTTTACATAATTTTACATAAACTCTATTAATTCATCTTCATATTGTTGATTTTACGAATCATCAATGTTAAAAGAAATAAATTCAAAAATAAATTAAAATATTCAATAAATTTATGAATCAAAGAGCCCAATATCTTCAATAAAATAAAATAAATTAGATATATTATCACACAATCTCGCAAATCTTGTGATATCAAAAACGTCTATTTTTTTTTCTTTTAATGATTGAAAATATCATCACATTCGTAAGTTAAATTGAAAGAAGGAAATGTTCTAAATGAGACTTTTCAATTTCGCTATTGCATATTTTAAATAATTGTCTAGAAATTGTTTAGCGATCAAAATAAACGAAACAAAGAACAATTTCTATCATATGTTTGAAGAATTTTTTCGTATCCATTGGCGACAGGATAACTAAGCAGGAAAAGGTAATCCATCGAATTTTATGAAAATTAGTTATTTCTGCATAATTTTTTTCTTCTTTTTCCCCAATTACCGTTTTTCCTTTAAATTATTAAAAAACCACTTTGTTTTAGAATACGTAAAAAACACATGTTGTGTTATAAACAGCTTCATCCCTTACTTTATTCTCAAGATTATTCCAATTTCCAAAGAATTTCAAATTGACTTGATAGTCTCTAACTCGAAAAATAATGATAATATAATAAGAGTTGATCGAAATTTTGAATATAGATCGAGTTGTGAATGGCAATTAAAAAATTGCATAAATTATCTATTTGCGAAATTACTATACTTTACCGAACAATTTCCATCATATGTTTAAGATACCGAACGTTTAAGATTTTCACAATCATCTATCTCTTTCTTTGCCAGGATTCAATAAATAATAAATTTATAATTAATTATTAGAATTATTATAGTACAACAGAAAAACAATTTTATAAATAAAATATAATGATAATATATAATTAAATTATATATAATTATAATATAATATATGTCCCATGAATAAATTATACAGATATGTTTTTTGTTCATTGTTTCAAGAAATTCCATTCTTGCATAAAATCATTTATAATATTTTCAAAATCTAGTACATTAGATTTAGATAAAAATATTACAACACAATTGTTGCATGATTTTTTACAATATTTATATATAAATGTTATATACTAAGTGCAAATGATAATATTCTAAATGATGATTTGAATGTTTTTTTCAATATAAGAAACCGGTAAAAAATATATAATCTATTTATTTCAGCTGCTGATTAAAAAAAAGGCAGAATATTTGAGACATATTCATATAAATAAAAAGGAATGTTAAAACAAAATTGAAATTTTTTTATTAATTTAATTAAAAAAAGATGTGTACATTTTATAGATAACATAAAATTCGAAACTAATAAATTAAAATTTTATTTATTTATTTATTTTAATATATTTTATAACATTAACACATAAATATAATAACATAAATGAACTGAAAAAAAATTAGTTGAAAGTATGATAAAAATAAAACAATAGATACATCATTGTACACATTATACAATACATAGTATTATCAATAACTATCAATACATACTATTTATACACTTACATTATTAAGTAGATTTAAATAATAGAAAAATTTAAATTCAAATGATAATAAACAAAAAATATATATATATATAAAATATAAAAAAAAATTGCTGAAAGAATAAAAATTATAAATATTAATAAAATAATAATAATAGAAGGCAATGATTTTATTTTCACATTTTTCAAAAATGAATATATATAACTATAAAAGTATAAATAATGAAAATTTATTAAAATATTTTTTATTATTAATTAAAAATAAGAAAAAGTGCTTATAAAAGAAAAATTATTTGATAGCAATTATAACTATAAAAAAAAATCATATTTTATAGAGCAAATAACAAAATTGATGAAATAAAATTATCACATTTCAAAATAAAAGTATTATTTATTTTATGATATCTTGCCATAAATCAAAAATAATATAACATACTATTTTTTTACCGTTTGCAATATGACGATAAAAATAATTTAAAAATACTTTCTGTTTGTAATAAACATACAATCACTTTCGATAGTATAATGTATATATATACGTATATATAGGATCATATATTTTTTTCGTGGAATCTATTGCTGTGATTTATTGCTCGGATTCTCGTTCGATGGAGTCATTCATAGAATTATGTCGATATAATTTACGATTTAATCATAATTATATTAAAAAGAAGAAATATTTTATTGTGATGCTTTAATAAAGTCAAGATAAAGTCTTGTAATATTTCTATTATACGTTATTATAATTACAATTGTAAAATTTTTTTCTGCAATTTTCATTCAATATAATTTCATAATACTTTCGAATTAATTAAATATTTATTTAAAATATTTATTTAATATCGAAAGTATTATGAAATAATACATATTGTTCTCAATTAACACACCATCAAAATAATTTAATTTAATCTAATTTTTTTTTTTTTTTTTGATAATGTGATTTAGAAATTTCTCTCCCTCTTTCCTTCTCTCCCGGAAAAGAGAACAGGATAATGCCGGACTTTTATGGGCTATATTTACTGACATATAAAGAAAACACCAGGAACTCATTTGAATACATTCAATCCTCCCATGTCCATACCAAGTAAGGCTCAAACCCGTTGGGGGAGTTATGTTCCTATATATATATATATATATTGTTCCTCTAGAAATATATTGTTTGTCGATATCCCGATCACAGAATGTCGACAGTTGCAAGAATCCTAATGTATAAACAATACTAGTGAACTCTCATTTCTGATGCGAGGAACCTACACTTTTGTACCAGCGTATACTCACACCTATACCCAGCAAGAATACGTGTACCATCTAAATTCGTAGACCAGACTATATCTGAGAAAAGTTCTGAATCCGAAATTTTTTAATAATCAACATATAACAATCGAGTTTCTTGTTTCAATCGGGTCAATTGATGCCTTCTTCTGTTCGTGCTAAGCAGTTTCCTTCCGTAACATCGTTCGAAAAGAAGATTAGAGCTTGTCAATTTCTTCTGTTAATCAGCATGATAATGTATAATAGATAGTAAGAAGAGATCTTTTCTGATAATGTCTACCAGAATGTGTTACTATTCCTGCAAGATATGCATGTATCGTGATGTCACTCATACAATGGGAACAATGTTTATGCTTTTCCTTTGTGCGTTACAAATACGCATCAAAATATCCATGCCTGGTGAGAACATCATACGGAAGATAAACGATCCATAAGTATGATCTATCCATTCTTCCAAGTACGGGAAAGTAGCCTCAACTACGTTTTCTATGGAGTTCTATGATTTCTCTCGCCATCTTAGTCGTGCTATCCGAAGTAATCTGGCATCTTATAAGCTCTATAATCCCGCACGATCCTCTCACCGCATCGCCGAAGCTCTCACAGTATACATTGTTACGCAGATCTCGGTGAATAAATGAAGCCAAAAGCATCGCTATAATATACGGTATTTCCTTATGATTCTAATAGCCGCGGTTCGTTGTATCTTTCGTAAAATCAAGTGATTGCGAGTTATTCAAAAATTATTGGTGTCTTATAAGTCGCAATACTGAAAATTATCTTCATATACGAGACTCTCCTCCCAAGTTTGGTAGACGCCTAAGAGCAGTCACAGTTTTTTTGCAGACGCGGGATAAGACGCTGAAAGTGCGCTTTGAAATTTTAGCAGTCATCGAGGAAGAGACCAAGAGATTAGTTCATTGTTTCCTCTATTATGTCTTAGTGCCTAACCGGATTTCTGTTTGAGGCGGGAGAATTATGTAAGCCGCGGTTAGAATTAGAAAGCCTTATACCATGTCTTCCATATTCAGTTGTGAATCGAAGAGAACACGGAAGCCACTTCCATCTCGGCCAGACGCGCGGCCTCCTTGCTCCCAGTGATAACCAGTATCATCGGTATAACACACAAGGCTGACACCGTAAAATGTGAAGTACGCAACGCACAGTCGAACGCGATATTCCATGATATAGAATCGAAAAGTTTTACGGAATATTTCGGTTCATTCTCCTTTTCAGTATAGTTCCGCCTCAAACGATTTTTATCCATTTGCTCCGAAAGAAATCTCAAATCACTAGATATGGGGATATCCGGTGATATGTTAGTTAAGATGTTTATGGGAAAGAATTAAAGATATTAACTATATCTAGAGACTACGGCAACCTTTCTTCAAAACGTTAATGAATCGAACAGTGATCTATTACATCAAAGATCTATCTTGCTTGAAACCAAATTGGCAGTTGGAAAGATACGAATTAATCTGGAACAAATATCATGATAGTCGTGAAATGACGCTTTCATACATTTTTGCGACCTCATTAAGTAGTTATATCGGCCTATGAGGAGGATATGCCAAGAATTCTGTTTTCAAAAAAGAGGATCATGCAATTACACTTCTGAGATCGGAGAAACGTCCCGATCTTAAGTATACATTAAAGAGATGTTACAAGCATGGTCCAAGAACACGCAGAGTCAGAATTCATGCATTGGATTCAGCTGTTAGCTGATAGCTGTTATGAAAATCGATCAAGACGTGGTTTCTTTCTCTCAGGTTGGAAAGGTTGACTCGTTTTCTTTGCAATGTTGTCTGTAGTTGTTGTAGTATGTTTTTTTATTTTGTGTACGGAGTCTTTCGAAGAGTAGACACTTTGGCTAGAGAAGGCCATACTCATCTTCTTTTCTCTTTTGCCTACAATTCCAGATTACTTCTCTATGGCCTGGATGGGAATCATTGTAGGTAAAATGTATGAGAGAAATATATAGAATTCCTTGATCTTTTCTTTCTTCTTTTTTCCAGGTTACTCCATGGAAAGAAGAGGTTCGAATAGTTGTACGAATGGTGCTTGTAACTGCCCATTTCTATCCTGAAATCTAAGAATTTTCCATCAATAAAGTTACTAATCCTTTACATAAGAGCGTCTTGTTGGGAGAAGTTGATTTGTTTTTCTGAATTTTGCGCGAAATTTCTGAAAACGCGTTGATTTGGTCGGTCCTCGTTGATGGGCGCCTTTTCAGAGATTCAATTTCCTTCATTTGCTTGAGCTAAATAGAGAAATGTTCATTCGTCTTCTTCATTTCAGTAGACAGGTCCGAGTTTATTGTGCTTTATTACTTCAGTGATGGCTACTCGCAATTGCACGGTTGATTTGCGATCTTCGTATCACATATATTTTGAAGCTTTTTGGAAATCGATGCAACGTATTTGATACCTTTTTACCTGCTTGATAACTTTTAACATACGAGCCGTAATGTTCTCTTTAGATTGGTTAATCGTTCTTTCTGGACTTCTTCCTTCTCGGGTAGGGGTTTGTTTATCCTGGAGGGGAGAGGGACAGCACTATCAGTGCCGTCAGAATTCTCGTCTTTAGTTGAGGCAAATAGCGCCTTACATAGGAATTGCCTCTTAGTTCTGCTAGTATTTGTCCTTAAATGGGTCCGATGTTAACCACGATGTCGAGATTCTGTCGCTATTTTCTTTTTCTTCGCTAACTATTAATGAACATGTCGGGGAACATGCCCTGTTTCTTAATATCCTCAGAATTTGAGAGGAGCGGGTTGGTTACTGTCGAGAGGTGCTCTTCTCGATACGGAGACAGCAAAATTATTATCCTTTTGGATGTTGTCATTGTTGCAATATTATACTCTTCTCTTTTCCATCATTAATTGTAGTAGTATGATTCTTCTCTGTGAATCTCATGAACAGGTCATAAGATTGATCCGGGCAGGAATAATATTTCGAAGGAGAGACAGGTATCTCCAAATGGCCGGTGATCAATGCACCCATCGATTCATCCTCAGTGCCACCGATTAGGAAGGCTCTCTTCGCCGCGTGCCTTAGTTTGGAGTTAGAGATTACTTTATTAGAAGTTATCATCCTTTCGATCTGACCAATTAAAGGTCGCCGTTCCTATAAGACATAACCACTGAATGATCTGCTCGGGAAATACGCTAGTATTATATCTGCAGCCCCTGGGACAACCTAATCTAATCTAAAAGTTATTACACTCTGATACCATTGTTACAAAATTTCCGATCGATGGATTACTATTTATCTTCGATGTGTTCGATGATCTCATATTAATAACGTTTATTTCCGAACACTTTCATTGTAACGGCCGGATTTTTTAATTTCCGTTACAACATTTTTTCTTCTCGATTCTAATATTTTCTTCGGTGATTCGAATCTCGGAACTTTTTTCAAAATCCTCGCATGTCGTTTGTGACGTCTCGCCGTCTTTTTCAAAATTTTGTCCCACTTGCAAATCTACAACTATTTTCCGAATATCATAGAGTAGAGATTTCGTGTCCAATTTCCGAAGAATGTGATATTGGAAATAAAAATAATTCGAAGATAAAAAGATCACCAGTGCACAATAATTTTAATGTAAATTCGAAAAGTGTATTCTTATTGGTTGTCGAATCAATAAAAAAATAGATTTAGAACGGAAATCAAATATAAATATAAATCTGTTATAATTCTATATTTGTCAATTCAATTCTCCTTTCTTTGTGATCTTTCATTTTTTCTGTTCTGAACTCTTATGCGAAAAAATCTTTTTACTTTGTTGATTTTTGTCATTTATAAAAAGAATTCAAGGTCTTTATCATGAAAAAAAATCTATCAAATATTCAAAGAGAAATTCAGAGAGAAATGAATATTTAATAAGATATAAAATAAATACTCTTTACTTTCCATGAATCTTCATTCAGCACCATCCACGATAGTTTTATTATAAAAGTCATCTCTGATCCATGATAACTTCTTAATATTTTATTTTTCCAATATTTCTAATTTTATGATTACATTGATATTTATATTATAGTAACATTATTTATAAACAATTCCTCAATTTTTAACAATAGTTAAGATTACTTGAAAAATTCTAAGCAATTGTATTTCAACGAGTTCATTTTCTTGTCCAATCTTTTTATCAACTGGATACTCGAAAGATATTGTAACATGTCTTTGAACATCCTCCAGATCTTGTTTTTAATTATATGGAATTATATCAAAACTAGACAGATTATTATTAGATTATTGTTAGTAGACATTTTTGAAGGAATCATTTTCAAATTTTTATTTTGATTACTTTTACATTGACAATGAGCATTGAAAAAATCTTACCTAAATATTTTTTATTTTGAGATTACTTTGATTGATTATACTAAATAATAATATTATTTATTATATAACTAAATAAATAAATGAATTATGATTATAATAAATAATAAAATAAAAAATTAATAACAATTCTATAATAACAATTTATTATAGATTTTGCATAATTTACAATCTGAAATTCTATTATTGCAATTTTTTGTAAATGATGAAGCAATATGACAATTTTGTGAATGAAAAAATTTTTCTTTCTGTTCTGCAGCATTTTTTTTATTGTTTTTGCACTGATTAATCCATTAATTCATTATTTCTTCATTAAAAATTGTTTCATACACCATCAAATCTTTCTGATAAAAAAATAATTGAATAGATTAATCTTATTTTATAATTAAAAATTTTATTTCATGAATTAAAAATATTTGCTGTGATATTAATTCAAATTTTGTATTTATGCAATCTTTTAATAATCTACATAGAAATCTAATATTCCATCGTTCTGAAATTCTGTTATATTCATTTCCTCCTTTTTTCAATCGAATTTCCAGAAATCAATTTTCTCTTGACTTAAGTGTTCATTCAATTTTCGATTGCATTCATATTGTAATCAAGCATCATTAGTAAACAACAAATAAAAAAAAATCAATTCTGTGCATGCTGAAAAAAATTTCTTGTGCTGAAAAATATATTTTTGGTAAATTGTCTTAATGTGTAATATTTTCCCATATATAATATCCTTACTTGTTGAATATTATTCTCTGATATTTCTTATCACTATTATTTGAATGTAATTGCATTTATGTTTTATTCTAGGTATTATGCTATTATATTTACATTATTTGAATTATCATAATGTTTCATATAAAATTCACAAACGTAAAAAAATAATATAAATACCAAAATTAAAAAAAAATCAATGAATATCATTAATTACCATCAGAATTTAATACCAAATTTGCTGTTCAAAAAGAATGATCTTAACTGATTAAAAAACCATTGTTTCTGCAGACAAACTACTTTTCAGAAATATGTGTATAGTGTTATAAGACATTGATTGTCGCGTGTTCATGCCGAAAATATCCAGAAGATTAATCGAAAAGAGTTGAAGTTTAAAAGTCCTTGATTTTTATGTCTCCAACCGCCATGAATAATAGACTTTTTCTATATTTGTGATGATCAACAACTATCGACTTCGACTATTATTGCATTCGATAATCATCTGGACTCGATGCCTCGCGGATGTATTGAACTCGCAGGAAGTGAACAAAGTTTGCACAATTTTAGAAAATTTTGATAAAGAATATTGAAAAAGATAAAAAATCTAATCGATAAAGATTTAAAATTTCGGGAAGAGTAATTTAATCAATTACAGGATACATTTCGTAATTTAATAAATTGTTTGTTGTTTATTGTTAATGATTTTAAATTATTAATTATAAAATTAATGTATATAGTTAAAGTTATTCCGTTCCAAATACAAACATTGAAATTTGCAATTTTCTTTTGCATATTTTTATTCTCTCATATGCTATTATTCTTAATAAATATGCATATGATATAATTTTTATCTTATTGAAAAATTTATTTCAGAATACACGATGCTGTTAAAGTTATTACCATGATTCTATAAATTTCAATCAAACTTCGAGATTCGTATTTCAATTAAAGGCACACACTATGCATATATTTACTGAAATAAAAAGAAAGGTTAGGTTACGTTAGGTTAGGCTTAATAATCTTTTTGTTATGAACAATATTATATTATAGAATATTAATTATTATTATAATACCAATAATACAGATAGAAGAATTTTCAACTCTGGATATTGTCAGAGAGTTGGATAAAGTTGTCCTTTATGATCGAATGCAATCTTACATTATCAAATGCGTTTCTCATAATAATCGATAAATCGATAAAATCGTTTTCACTTGATAAATTTGCAATCTTGCAATGATTCGAACATAGAGAATCGTATCAAAAAATTGACAGATTGAAAAAAACATTAAACGAATATAAACGAAGAATAACAACGATAAGGAGAATAAGACTTATAGAATCAATTATCGAATTTTTATATAATTCTTTAATGTTATAATGCTTCTCGTTTAAAAGTTTCCGTTTTGATTTGATATTTGAAATTATTGCAATAGTGGATATTATATCAGCATCAAATGTTATATTACGAAAAAATTGCTTACGAAAAAAAAGAAGCAAATATAATATCTCATAAACACAAAATAATCTTATAAGATTATTTATGGTTATGGTTATTATATTATGGTTAATTTTGTCTTTTTTGAATAATATATAAAGTTATCATAAAACTAATATACATTTTAAATATATATATATTTTAACATATATTAAAAATAATTTATTTAAATTAATTGAACATAATAATTATTTAAATTAATATTTATTTAAATTAATTCAATATAATAATTTAATTGAATTAATAACTGCAAAATGTATAGCAATTCTATTCTAATCTTTTCTATTATTTCAAATATTTCTTTTTCTTTTCTTAATGGATATATAGTTTCTTCATAATATATTCATTAATTTAATTATTCATTTCCAAGCTTGGTAATAAATATCTTTAAAGAAGCCACGCAGTTTGCTAATTCATAAACATAAGATAATCATGGCTCTTTTTCTGCGAGTTATCTTTGCTATAATTATATTGTTTCCAGCTATGAATACTTAAGGAATATATAATTTTGTAATTATGATTAACAATATTTTCTTTTCTGTATCAAGAAATTTATATTCTTCCTCTTTCTATCAAGAATTTCATAAAAAAGAAATCATAAATAAGAAAGAAAGTAATAAAATAAATAATTGTAAATTAGAATCAAAAAGAGATATATAAAAAAAAAGTGTAAAGTTTATAGCACGAAAGTAATGAAATTAAAAGATTCAATATAGATAAAGAGTTTAGAAATGTTGAAAAAAAAATGAAAGAAGGAATAATATGAATATTTTACATTTTATTGATAAATCCAAATCAACATTTGTAAAAAAATTTTTTTATTTCAGAAATACTTTATAAAAATTCGCATGATTCAGTATTAAGATGTTGAATTTTTTTCAAAATATTATTTCAATAAACAAAATTAAAACCAAAATATTTAAAAATATGAGCAATAAAGTAGAATTAGTAACAAAAATTATAATTGATGATGATTCTAAAGTGCAGTTTTAATAAGTATAAGCAAAAATATTGCAAAAATAGTAACTGATTTATATATTACATTAATACTTTTCCTACGCATAACGAATTGTCAATTTTCTTGTCAATCAAATATAATGAGTCAGATTACTTTATTTTTTTATTTTTTGAATAAAATATAGCTTGAAATGTTTATTATATGTTCCAATTTGAATCGATTTTGTGGATTATATAAGTATTGTATATCCCAGACTAAAATTTCGAAAATAGCTTTAATAAGCTGCCTAATTGTTTTATATTCAAATTAATATTTGTATTAAAATACAGATTTTTTTTTCATCTGACGTAATTTCATCCTCTTTCTAATCATTTCATTATAATTTCGGATTAAAAATGACTTTTTTTTTATATGATACGAATGCCATTTATTGATATATCTATTATATACAATTTATGGTAAAAAATGTTGCATTGGTTTTGTCGAATTTTCATATAACCGAAATATTTTATCGTTGAAATTATACAGAAAATTCAAGCTATTCTTTAATGATGATATTCATAGAGATAAAATTCCTCGAACTCAAATAATTAAAGAAATATGAAATAAATAAATTAAAATAAATTTAATTGATCAATAACTAAATCTATAAAATATTAAACTTAAAAACTTTTATAAATATAATATTTATATATTCAGATAAAAAAATTAAAACAAATATTCTCCTATGATACTCAATATTAAAATCAAAAACTAATTCAGATTCACCTTCAATTAAATCAAAAGGTGTTCGATTTAATTCAATTAATATTATTGTAAATATTATTAAATATAATGGATATAATAAAATTGCAAATTTAATATTTCTTTGATAAACAATAAATTCATTAAACGAAAATCTTGCAATTAACATTATTAATCTAAAAACTAAAAAATATAAATTAATTTAAAAAAAAATTATTGTAGACATTAATCGTACTGACCTCAAACTTCTTTTTTGTCAACTATCTTATAGATGTCTTTTCAATCTTCAATATTAATCTTGCTCCTTGATCTTATTATGAGATTCTGTAAAGTAAGTCTATGATTATATCGAATCTTAGATACAATTAGAATATTTATTTCTTATATTGATAATTCAATATTATTTCAATATTATTTTAATAATATTTTATTCGGATAAATAGTCCTGAAAATCTTTTCGATACGATATTTGGAATGATATGCTGTTTGTTTATTACAAGTTTAAAATCGAAAATTAGTTAAGATCGAAGGATTATATGATATTAATTAATTTTCAATTTTAGGATTATTTTTTATTATATTAATATTATATATGTTCATAAATATTAGATTTGAAGTTAATTAATTTAGATAGCAAACTAGTCGTGATACATGACATACATGATGAATAGAATTAAAATATGACTTAGAAATAACCATAATATTTCAGCATTTTATATAAGTTTTTATATGTATTGATATATTGATTCAAAATATTAAAAATATATTAAGATTGTTTATTTAAAATGCAAATAAAAAGCAAATTTCACGTATACTTGAATAAAATTATATGATGAAAATAATTTTTAATAAATGATTCATTTTTTAATAATATGTATCAAAAGAACCATACTTTTTTTTTTTAATAACAAAAATTTAATTGTTTTTATTTTTTATTGGAATCTTCGTGCAATGAATTGTTGTGTAGCGTAATGACAAGTTTCATTTTGAACCTCGGAAAGGAACTTTGTAATCTACGCGATCAATCAGACGTGAACATAATCAGCACAATTTGATTATTTATTTTGGAATTTTTTGGATTCACTGATCGAATACTTATTTAGATTCACAATTTACAGATTATAATGTGTGAACAAACTGTAGATCCATGTGTGGATTCAATCTTTGTGAAATTAGACGAGATGGAATATGATCACGGGACAATGGACAAGTAATTATCATTAACTGAAGCTAATTTTATTAAAGATAATAACGCTTAAGAAATGAATAGCAATAGTGAGATCCGATCAAAGGTAGGTTCTTTATTTACGAATTCATAATCAATTTTTCTGACACAAAATCATATATGATTTTCAGTGTTTCTGGAGATTCAAATTTTGTATGCATATAAAATATTTTTTTCTTAATAGTACAAAAATTAACATTTTTAATAAATTATAATTTGATTTTTTTATGTGAAAATTATTTTTTAAGGAATGCTTTCATAAATATAACAAAAATCGATGTTTTTATGAACGTAATGAGTAATTTTTACGGTCAGATTCGAAATCAATATATATAGATATATAAGAAATTTTTCTATTGTCAAATAACAATATTAATGTATTTTATTGAAACGCTTTCATTTTATTACATAAATATCTTACATAAACAGGTTAAATTCGTAGATAGAAGTATTAACCGCAGTTGATCTTCTTTATATTAGTAAAAAAGAAATATTTAATTTAAATATTTGATTAAACATTGTATTAATCTAAAGAAAATATAACTTATTTTATTATTCTGTCGCGGAATGACAGTGAAACTTCCTCTTCGTTTCATTCTATTCGTCTCTCACAAATAGAGATTGCGAGCGTAATCATTCGACTAAACACATTCGATGCAACGATGGATCTTTTCAAGAATCAAATCACAATATTTAAAAATCACAAAATTTCGAATAAAAATTTACATGGATTCCGCGAAAGAACACGTTAAATTACAGAATCGTATTGAAAAATTCTATTGAAAACTATTTTAACATCTTCAGTTAAATTTATAATGAAATGTTTCGAAAAAAATGAAGAGAAAAGAATTGAATTAATTATTGATGATTATCATGGCGTAATTCATTGAGCAACAGTCGTATTGCTCAAGCATATGTCAACTTATAAATTTTATCGAAAATCGAAACAAAGAAACGTGAAAAAATATATATAATGATAAATCCATATTTGCCACATTATTTAATTGCCACTTTTAAAATACTCTGCAATATTAATCAATTGAAAATAACTTATCATATTTACTTATTGCCAACGATCTTGGCAAATTTTCTTATTTCGAAAATGAGAATTGAATGTAATTATAACAAAATCTTCGAAACGAAATTGAAAAAATTGATTTGTTTGAACACATTTTGATTCTAACACGATTTCAAAACAATTGTTCGTGCATATAAACACTACTAATGTAAAAATGAATATCTTTTGAAAAACGTCACCATTACCTTCACGTTGATCAGCGTTGCCACTGCAAAATTCAAAAAAGAATAGGATGCATCTAAGATGCAAAGAAATTCGTCACGAATCGAAACTGCATAACTGTTTGTAATTAGATTATTATACAGAAAAGATTGCAAGAATGATCTTCAGGAGTTCTAAAATGAAATTTTGAAATTCAAAATATTCGTAAAATACTTATTTTGTCATCAAATATCTTACAACAAGAATTGATAAATACTACAATCATACACGTTCTAAATCGCGATCAGAAATCAATACTAATTAATCATTGACGAAATAAATATTTCAAGTTCAATTTAATATCTTAAATTCTACATAGTTTGATTTAAATAAAATAATATTTTAAATGAATTAAAATTTCGACGTTAAAATTTTAATAATTTGAACCACAAAATAAAATATCTTGCTTTCTTTCGATTCATTCTTTAATCTAAAAGACTCTTTATTATCGAGATATTGAAAGAAAATCAAAGTGGGGATAAGTTGTAAATAATGATAGTAAAAAATATTTTGCAACTAGAAAAACTATCTCAATTAATGGCAATGATTTTTGATGCAGAATATATAAAAAAAGATTAAGAAATTATTTTAATCGTATTGAATGCGAACTATTATTTTCAACAATAATATCTAAAACAAAGGGGAAAAATTAAATTATATAAAATATTTCAAAATAAAATCCAAATATTTTTAATATTTTTCTCTTAAATGAAATATCATTTTAAAAACTGTATTAAATAAAATATTTAATTTCAGAGTTACATGAATACTGCAAAATAAACAGGATTATTTAATACTTATTATAAAAATGATATTTCATTCAACTTTGACAGAAACTAATCGAACATAGAATCGAATTAATAATAAAACTACGGCTTACGACAAAAAAAGAAAAAAAATACAACGAATCACTTTCGAATAAATTGGTCTCATTAAGTAACTGTTTTCGCAAACGGAATCTAATATTCTTTACAATTTTATGGATCATTGGATCGACGGTTAGATGAAAACATGGATCGTTCAAACATTAGAACACCGACTGATGAATACGAAAATATGTCATTGATTCTGATTTTGCTCAGCAAACTTATAGATATAAGTTCTTTTGTCACCTCGAAAAATTACGATTTTACAATATCTGGAATGAATTGAGAATCCTGGATCGAACAAAGTTATGCAGATCTCCAGACACACACAGAGAAAGAGTCATTCGTATTTTAAATAATACTAAAAATTTATTAATGAAGAAAGCATGATTCTTGTATTGATTCTGTGCTGTATTGTGTCGATTAAGGAAATAATTCTTTCATTGCAATAAACTGGATTTGAATGAATTGGGAGTATATCTATAATTATGGCAAAGCGTACAAAAGCGCTACTTGCTAGTTTGAATTATAAAAATTCTTGGAAACGAAAGAAGGTTTTTAAACGATATTTTTCTTTCGAAGAGCGGGTATACAAATAACAAAAATCAGGCAACACGAGATAAAACTAATCGTACATCGTTATGTTCTTATTTAGAGAAAAAAAGATATAATTTGCATCTTGAATCATCTTCTTTCTTTCAAATGCAGATTTAATCGATTTAATTGAAATGCCAATATTCCAATTATCATCAAGGATAATTTCGATATATGAAAACATATAAATGAGCCTCATTATGCTGATCAATTCAATAACCAATGTTCGTGTTATTTTTATCGAGCGAAAAAGTCGAGAAAACTATCATTAAACGTCATTTTAACCAAATCGATTATTCAGAACAATATTTGGAACGCATGTCTTGATTAGAAAAAGTGTATTGACAATTTTTTATGAGCCTCGACTAAAAGATTAAAACATTGAACTGTCTTTTACGCTATTTTTTTATTATCAATTGATAATAATAAAATATTTAATAATTTTAACGATTGTTCTTCAGCATTATTTGTTGTTGATTTATTAATTGATATATTTAGAGAATAATAAATTTACAAGAATAAATGATTAATCGCCTTGATAATAGACTTCAAACAAATTGCAATGAATCTCGTTGTTTTATGCACGTACGCAGTGATTATATCGTCCAATAGATTTAAACATCGAAACGAAGAAAACAATTTTGTTTATTATGAAAAATCGATCCATCAGATCTGTTAATATTCGTTATCGTAACAGCAAAATTGTTCATACAATAACTTTGGTAACTGGCTTGAGATAAATCCTTATCAGCCAACGTCTTCATCAAATGAATTGTTTACGTTAAGAACTTACAATTGGTAAATCAAATATTATTCGAGTGTCATCGATTCTTACACGTACGATTCTTATAGTACTATCATGAGTTTTTGCAATGTATACATTCGATCGATCTATAAACTTACATAAAATTGAAATTATGCAACATAAAGATGTATATAGCATTGATTAAAATTATGATATATTAGAATTTTTATATTTCTCGAAAATTGTTCATCGTTCGAGAAACTAATGAATTCAATTCCAATACTATAAGATTTTATAATACAGATTTGATAATAGTTTTTAAACAAGAAATTATATTATATTAAATTGGCAATTAATAGTAATGTCTGAAATATAGATAAAAACGAATATTGCAGCATATTTAAGTTAACTGGATTGCCAAAAAGACTTTTGTCAATATTTTTGAATAACTTTATTTGGCGTTATAGACAAAGATGATTTATTAACATTATTATTAAATTGATTGAGTTTCATACTTCAATTTTTCATCTCAAAAATCATTCGATTTGAATTTGCGTTATAGGAAATGCTGTAATTTTTCTCGTATATATTGCATATGAATAATCTAAAATAATATGTTTGAAATGATTATTCTTATGTCAATTTTTTTTTCTATATTTTATCAAATAGGATAATATTCTTGTGTTTTATCTATTGTCTATTGTTCACAATCTATTGTGTCTGAATCTATTGTTCACAATCGTTCGCAACGACGAAATTCTCAACCGATATTCTAACATTGCGAACCTGAAAACAGCTATATTGATATCGTTTCAAGAAAAATCACCATCGAAAAGAAAAAGATTAATTTCCGAAGAAATACACAGCTTTTTGAAAATCGTTATGAATCATTCTTGGATAAGAAAGTGTTTCTATTATCTACAAAATGCAATTATACCAGTCGAACATAAATTCTTATAAAAAATAGCTATATCACATATCATCACATATTTGATCGTCATTTGGAAGACTATGATGCAAATATCAATGCTGTTTAATGTGATAATAATTTTGGTTCATTACTCACAAAGACAAGATTAAATGGATTATCTATTAATGTATCAATGTAATCTCAATGACCATAAACATACGTGATGAGTCCTTTATTTGCATCATCATCGATCTTTTTTATAAAAGAGAAACGATATCGAAATCGCATTCGTTTAAAAATTTATAATCTTTGTATGTTTCTCAATGAAAAATGTTCGTTTCGAAATCATTGGCGATATGATCACTGAAGCATTCATTGCAGCTTTTACACGATTCATCGTTTGAAAAAGAATCTGCCATATATTTAATAATAATTTCGAGAACACAAATAACGAAATTATGCTATATTATATAGAAATGAATATTTCAAAGATAAGGAAATATTCAATCTTTTTCCTTAATTTCGATGGGAAGCAATAAAAAACAGAGGAAGAATTCTCGAGACGTTCTCGAAATTGAGATAATTTTTAATTCCTGTCCAATATAGGATCCCAATAATTCTTTCGTGTCAACTTCTGCTCATTTTCTAATTGGTACTTCTTTAAGAGATAGATTTTTCTCAATTCACAATTGTTTGTCAAATTTGTGACACATTCAAAAAAATGAAACGAAATTTTTAAACCAGATGGAACAAAAAATATTTGCAGATGGAATAAAAAATATTGTACAAGTCGAGGAATACGAAGAAACACGATCTTTCACCATTACTATCTTGATATCTTGAACGAATCGAGAAGATAAATTTTAGACGAAATAAAATTATAGTGACTGTGTGAATCAACCAAGGTAAGTATAGGCACAAATGGTGTCATTTCATGAAGATTCTTTCTCGCTCTCTATTCTCACTTCTATTTTATCGAGATTTTTAGATAGACATTTGAATTTTAAGTAACACGATGAATCAATGGAAGGGCATATTTTTTTCGATGACTTGATACATAAAAATTTGATTTGATAATTTATGATTGGGTTAAAAAATTTGAAAGAAAAATTTCTGCAGTATTATTAAATCTTGAATTTCTCATGCATGTATATATTAGATATTCATTCTCTCCAAAAATATATTGAAGATGCAATGAGAAAAAGGGCGATATTAAAATAAGGAATCATGTAAATTAAATGTTTAGCTTCATATAATAAATTTAGTTATTCGTGATCTAGTCATTGTACAAATAAATCGTATTGTTGAACATTCAGCATTTGTTGTTCAAAATGAAAATAGATTTTCGATTCAAAGTTATTTCAAAATAATTTTCGCGAAAAACAATACGATCTGAATCTAATTCATATTAGATTCTTATTAGATCTTTATTTTCATGATCTTTACAAGATTTTTTTTATGTTTTTTTTTACTGCGAATTATATTTTTGCCAATGTTCATTGATCTTTTGTGTGATCGTTTAAGAATTCTGTGATACAATCCCATAATCCGTTGTATATTAAATTTATTTTCACCAAAAATTTCTAATCTATAGTTGATAATATCTTCGAACTTCTTTGTCTACAGGGCATTATTTAATGCATACTCGCACCATTTGCCGATATATTATTAACATTGTTAATATTGATTATTTGTTAAAATTGATTACTTTAATATAAAAGCTGCCGCAATTTATCTCTCTAAAATTTTAGATCTCTCTAAAATTTAAGATCAAACTTATATTATATAAATAATTATAGAGTATAGAATAATTCTTATTTCTACAAAGTTGTATCACAATGTAATAGATTAAAATATTAGTGACTTTCTTCCAAAAAAATGTACATTAATATTTAATACTTGTACATTTTTTGTAAATTTTTTATGACAATAATAAAAAATAAAAATAATATTCACTCTTTTTATTTGGTTATATGATCATTCAACATGTCTTTGAAATTTTTTCGTTTTCTGTTTAATGGAATATTATTTTTCTTGTGGATGTTATCCGAAAAAAAAAATACATGTCAATAAATTTTTTTGAGAATTATCTGTCTTATAAATTTCAAAATGGACGTTCAATATCTTTTTATGTAGTATGATTATTTAAATTTAAATCTAATATAGTTTTTATTATATAAAATAATTATTCCTCATATTATCGATAGAAAATTTATAAAATGAAAAAAATATGCATGCATTATAATTTTGAATGATGAAAGAAATAAAGAGAAAAAAGAGGTCAATTAAAAATGCAAAAATAAGTATCTTATGATATATATTTTTTTATTGTATCAAAAAAAAAATTAATCTAAATATATATTTATCGTAAAAGTAAGAATATTTTCTTTTTTTCCAGTAAAAATTGTAACAGATTATGCATCCAAAGCTGTTGGTTAGCATGTAGTAAAAAAGAATCTTCTGAAAAAATAATATAAGATAAAGTTTCATTAACAACAAAAAATATTTATGAATAATGAAAATACACAAGTACTATGGAAAATTTTGGAAATATTGGAAAATTAGATGCAATGAATTCCAAATCTGGAAATTTTGATTTAATTTCGCATTGAAGTTAAAAGGTCTGTATCAGTATTTAATTATAAATTATTAAAAGAGTAAACTACATTAGAAAAATAAATGCAAAAATATAAAATTGACTATAGATCGATTATAAATTAATCACTAATGCATATAATAGGATATTTTACAAACAAAAACATGTGGGATAAATTAAATATAAATATTTAATAATATTTTATATAATATTTATATAATTTTTTATATAATATTTTAAAAATATTAAGGAATTCATATCTTAGATTTATTGTCTTTATTCTATAAAATGAAAAATCATTGGTTCTAAAAGCGACCATTCTGATGGATGTTGATGTACTGTGATAAATATCTCTTGAGTTTCGAATCATTGCATGAGAGAATTCACTGCTGTGATTCTTTGACTTCTATGACTAGTAAAGTATTTGAAATAGTAATTGAATTGTAAAACTAATTGAATAGTATTTTTGTCATTTGCTCGATACAATTGAAAGAATTAAGATACAAATTTACTCTGCTCTGAATTTATACTAATTGTAAGAATTATCAAGAATCTATGGAAGTAATTTTTAATTCCAAGCATAATTAAATTGATTCTGCCCTAAAACTTTTATCCACTTTTTCATTACTGTTATTATTGTTATTTTTCTTGCATTCCTGAGAAGAAGGCTTTTCTTGCTTCTGTTAAATTTACTTTTAAAAAGTGACAAGTCTTGTCAGTCTTCCAATATATAAATCATATCTAAGTCATGATAATTTTGGAATGAAATAATGAGGAATCAATCAATTACATATGACTTGAATATGATATCAGAATATAATATCAGAATAGCTAAATTTTCTAAATCAAAGCTAAAAAATTATCATTATTTATCGATAGCTTTGTTTGACACTAAAGATCCAATTTAAAAGATCCTTAATATACTTGATAATAATGGAACAAATAAAATTTTTTCAAGTGTTACATGTTGAATACATGTAAAGCAAGCCTATTATTTCAAGAAAATATTAGACAAAGAATTATTAGAGCTAAACCACTCAAAAATATGTACAGGTTGATAAATTTATTTATTTTATTGTTTTTCTAACAAAACATTTTATTGATTTTTCATTGGTTTTCAATTTTCTTTAATGGTAAAATTAAATTTAATGGCATAATGGTAAAATTTTTTTCAATTATCAGATATTTTTAACTGATATTTTATGTTAAATTTTCTAATTCATTACATGATGACGTTGCTGTTATTTTTTTGAATAAATTGTTTCATTTTATTTCATTAGTTCAAACTAACTCAATTAGATTAAAGTCATATATATATATATATATATATATATATATATATATAATTTCAATATATTATAACCTTGTAGTTTAATACATTTTTATTTACTTTTTCTATTTTTTATATTTTTTTGTAAATTTTATAATTTTCCATAATTCATATTTAGTCATTCACATTCAATGTATAGAATTTTGTTTTCAATTATATATTATATATTATAATCATATATATCCTTCTTTTTAGTTTAGAAAATATTTAGAAAAAAATTTATTAATTTACACTGTGTAATATGGAGTGTTATCCATAATAAATTCATTATTGAAATTTATAAAATTAATAAGACAATTAAAATAAGACAATAATTTTTCTCTAATCCATTTTTCAAAATTTGAAGAGTTTATTTGTTCATAATAATCTTCTGTGATGTGCATAATAAATCTCTTTAATAAATCTACTTTTTCTTTAATAAATCTGCTTAATGAGCAGTATAAATTTATAAAAATAATTTCTATTTTTTAAAACATTTTCTTTTTTGTTAATATTTATTAATAATTTGTATCATCAATATCATGTTTCATCATTTTCTTTAATAAATCTGCTTAATGAGCAGTATAAATTTATAAAAATAATTTCTATTTTTTAAAACATTTTCTTTTTTGTCAATATTTATTAATAATTTGTATCATCAATATCATGTTTCATCAATGGAATATTTCTATTTTGTTTTCTATTTTTCTTTTTTTTGTAAAATTAGATATAATATATATTTCTTTAGATGTTCAATCTTTCAATTAATATTTTTTTATATTAGTGTACTTTTTCCATTTAAAATCTTTTTCAATAATATACATAAATTATATTGGATTTTTTATTTTTCAAAATCTGTTTTCTCTGGCGTTAATAATTTTGGATTATGATTTTTTTTTAATGTAAAATTCATAAATGATATTTTTATAATATTTTAACAATAAAACTTTTTGACACTTTTATTGCATTTCGCTTAGAGACAATAATGATAGGTATTCTTCAGATTCTGAATTCTTTTTTTTTGTTATTCTTTCTAATCAGTATATAATTGTGAATTATGTGATAGTTTATTAAAAGATTTGTTTTGAGCTTCATCATTTTTTTTTATGATTCTCTAATTATTTTCGAGTCTCTTTATTATTTTTTTTTCTGTAAGATTCCAGAATATTTTTTAAAAATTTATTATTTATTAAATTATTTAAATTTATTATTTAAAAATTATTAAACTATTACTAAATAATAAACTATTCAAAACACAACAAAAATACTATAAATAATAAAGTAAAAATAAATTCATAAAAAACTAAAAATTTTATAGATATTACTAACATATATACAAATTACATATATACAAAACTACAAATTAATATGTTATATCATAAAAATATATATAAAATATACATATATAATATACTAATATACTAAAAATATTTTAAAAAATTATTTGATATTACACATTTGAGAAAATAATTATTTTCAATAATTCAGAAATATAGATAAAAATCATTTATTTTTTGGCCAATAGAGGCTAATTAAGAACTTATATATTAAGAGAAAAATCTTTTTTTGAAAAGAATCAAATATCGATATTTTATCTGAAAATATTTATTTTTTTTCAATATTGATTGTTATTCATCATTAGATGTTTAAATCTGGCATCAATTACATTGATATTTGATATTTTTTCATCAAAATTTGTAAAAGAGAAATCTTTTAAAAATTTGAAAAAAACATTATTATATAAATATGAATAATAAATAAATATGAACAATAAAAATTCTATTTAAAAACAAAAATTTATTAAAATTTTATTTCAACTTTTTTATTTTTAATTCATATGGCAGAATAAAAAATTTAAATATAATTTAAGAGATATAGATGGAAATATATAATCAGATTTTAATAAGTATAGAAATAAGCATATACTAAAAAAAATAAATATTTCTATATTTCTGCAAATATTTTATTATTGCATCAATGTGTATTATATTTTAAATTTCAGGAGCATTTAAAAATAGAAATAGCGATGAATTTACCGATTATCAATTTATCAGCAAGGCATAATTATAAAAAATTTGCAATATAATTTATTTTTGTAATCTATTTGTTACATCTATATTCAGAGATATTGACAGAAAATATTCGAGCAATCTTTAAAATCTATAGATTATATCTTTCTATATCTATTTATCTTTGGATTAGTATTTGTTTCAATATTTTGCTTAAAATTTTTTATATATAATATATATATATATATATATATATATAGAAATATTTATCCAGAATTTCATCTATAAATTAGGTTATCATATAATCCCATACTGATATATAAAATCACTATAGAATCACTATAGAATCATTATTATTTACGATTAAACATAAATTTCTAATTTTCATTTTATTCGATTTTCTCCAAATATAATTACATTCATTAAAATGAAAAATGTTTATTAAATTTATTGTATAAATGTTTATATTAAATTTATTTTTATCGGAAAATATAACAATATTTCAAAAAATATTATTTTTATTGATATATATTTTTTAATTCTTTTTTATATTATTTTTTCGATTTATCTTGTTAATATATGGTTTCTTTTTGTTATTCTATAATAAAAATTATATTCTTATAAGATTTTTGACAGAGTATGAAATTTTTCTTGAAACGAATAAAAAATAATTTCTAATTCTTCATTATAAATGGGATATCGTGATTATATTAAAAACATTATTTAAATTATTGAATTAATTATAATAAGGAATTATATTTTTTATAATATTTATGAAGAATAATAAATTCTATTTTTTTTAATACACAAGATGTTAATATATTCGTGGGATATTTTTGAAAATCGATTTTAAAAGCAAAACAAATATAAATATTTATATAAATAATGAAATTTATTGTTTATTTATAAATTGTAAGCAATTTAATTTTGTATATATGTAGATGCAATTCAGAAATAAAGTGAAATCATGTTGGTTTTATCATTGCAATTCGAATTATAATAATCACTTATTATATTTTTATTGCAACATGTGACATAAAAACCGAAAAAAAAATTGTAGAAAAAAAATTAAAATGTTTTTGAGAATTTTTTGCAAAAATATTTACCAAAAAATATTTTTTTTAGTCCATTTATTTATTTATATCCGTTTTAGATAGGCTTATTATAGGAAGTATAATTATATTGATAATTATATTTTTTATACGTATTCAAGTGCGTAGAATAATATTACAATAACAATATTCCAACTCAAAATTAATTGAATTGAAAAAAAGGCAATAATTTTTTTTTTCGAACTTCAGATTAGATTTTTAAAAACTAACATCAGTTTTACTTGGAAGTAATTATAAGAAAAGAAAAGAAAATCTAACTGAAGAGAAAATAATATGACGCGATTGCTATGTCATCTACCGGAATATGTGTAAAATATGTTTTCATATATTATCATGATTTTTATTATTATATGATTATATTATATATGAGATTATATGATAGTATAATCATATAGATTAGATTCAATATTCAAATTTAATATTATGATAATAAAACGACGATAAAAATTATGATATATAATATCGTAGAAGTCAATTTAAAGTTGTATGAAAACGTATCTTAATACAAATGATCTAATAGATGGTGCGGCAATCGCTTTTTCTTTAGTCTCTTTTTTTTCTTATTCTATTTCTAAATGTAGTGTGTTATTAAACGCTGAATATTTGAGATTAATTTGTGTTTATCTGAGAATAAAGTATAAACCAATATCAAAGAAAAAATTCAGCTTATATTTTACAAGAAAATATAATAATATT